>NW_027009113.1:23901-55473 GCF_036934945.1 Oncorhynchus masou masou | reverse complement strand
ACTTGGTTATATACACAGGGTACCAGTACCGAGTCAATGTGCAGGGGTACGAGGTAATAACTTGGTTATATACACAGGGTACCAGTACCGAGTCAATGTGCAGGAGTACGAGGTAATAACTTGGTTATATACACAGGGTACCAGTACCAAGTCAATGTGCAGGGGTATGAGGTAATAACTTGGTTATATACACAGGGTACCAGTACTGAGTCAATGTGCAGGGGTGCGAGGTAATAACTTGGTTATATAGACTGGGTACCAGTACCGAGTCAATGTGCAGGTGGGTAATAGCAGCTATATACACAGGTACAGTAATACTTGGTTATATACACAGGGTCCTAGGTATAACCGGCTATATGACAAGTGCAGATGTGATAACTTGGTTATACACACAGAGTGCAGTAATACCTTGGTTATATACACAGGGTACGAGGTAATAACTTGGTTATATACACAGGGGTACTAGGTAATAACCTGGTTATATACACAGGGTACGAGGTAATAACTTGGTTATATACACAGAGTGCGGTATAGCAGTTATATACACAGGGTACGAGAGTAATAACTTGGTTATATAGACAGGGTACGAGGTAATAACTTGGTTATATACACAGGGGTCATGAGGTAATAACTTGGATATATACACAGGGTTACTGAGGTAATAACTTGGCTATATACACAGAGTGCGAGGTAATAACTTGGTTATATACACAGGGGTACGAGGTAATAACCTGGTTTATATACACAGGGTACGCAGTAATAACTTGGTTATATACACAGGGGTACGAGGTAATAACTTGGTTATATACGCAGGGGTACGAGGTAATAACTTGGTATATACACAGGGTACGAGTAATAACTTGATATATACACAGGGTACGAGGTAATAACTTGGATATACACAGGAGTACGAGGTAATAACTTGGTTATATACACAGGGGTACGAGGTAATAACTTGGTTATATACACAGGGTACAAGGTAATAACTTGGATCATATACACAGGGGTACGAGGTAATAACTTGGTTATATACACAGGGTACGAGGTAATAACTTGGTATATATACACAGGGTACGAGTAATACCTTGGTTATATACGCAGGGTACGAGGTAATAACTTGGATATATACACAGGGGTACGAGGTAATAACTTGATTATATACACAGGGGTACGAGGTAATAACTTGGTTATACACACAGGGGTACGAGTAATAACTTGGTTATATACACAGGGGTACGAGGTAATACCTTGGTTATATACGCAGGGGGTATGAGGTAATACCTTGGTTATATACACAGGGTACGAGGTAATAACTTGGTTATATACACAGGGTACGAGGTAATAACTTGGTTATATACACAGGGGTACGAGGTATTTGAGGTAGATATGTACATACAGGGCCTTTGGAAAGTATTCAGACCCTTTTACTTTTCCACATTTTGTTACATTAGAGCCTTATTCTAAAATTGATTAAATATTATATTTTTTTCAGCAATCTACACACAATACCCCATAATGACAAAGTGAAAACAGTTTTTTTTAAATGTTTTGCATATTTATAAAAAAAATAAAAAATAAACCTTATTTACATAGGTATACAGACCCTTTTCTATGATACTTGAAATTGAGCTCAGGTGCATCCTGTTTCCATTGACCATCCTTGAGATGTTTCTACAACTTGATTGGAGTCTAACTGTGGTAAATTAAAACGATCGGACATGATTTGGAAAGGCACAAACCTGTCTAGTTAAGGTCCCACAGTTGACAGTGCATTTCAGAGCAAATACCAATCCATGAGGTCAAAGGAATTGTCTGTAGAGTTTGCCAAAGGCACCTAAAGACTCTCGGATCATGAGATACAAGATTCTCTGGTCTGATGAAACCAAGATTGAACTATTTGCCTGAATGCCAAGTGTCACGTCTGAGGGAAACCTGGCACCATCCCTTCGGTGACGACATGGTGGTGGCAGCATCATGCTATGGGGATGTTTTCAGCGGGTAGGGACTGGGGAGACTAGTCAGGATTATGGAAAGATGAACGGAGCAAAGTACAGAGAGATCCTTGATGAAAACTGCTGCGCTCAGGACCTCAGACTAGGGCGAAGGTTCACCTTCCAACAAAACAACAACCCTAAGCACACACAGCCAACACAACGCAGTCAAGACAACGAGGAGGGCTTTCTCTGAATGTCCTTGAGTGTCCCAGCCAGAGCCCGGACTTGAACCCAACCCGAACATCTCTGGAGAGACCTGAAAATAGCTGTGCAGCACGCTCCCCATCCAACCTGACAGAGCTTGAGAGGATCTGCAGAGAAGAATGGGAGAAACTCCCCAAATACAGGTGTGCCAATCTTTTAGCTTCCATACCCAAGAAGACTCGATGTTGTAATTGCTGCCAAATAGTGCTTCAACAAAGTGCTGAGTAAAGGGTCTGAATGCTTATCTTAAATGTTTTTTTATATATAATATTTTTATACAAATTAGCAAACATAAAATCCTGTATGTATGTATACAAAGAAATAACAGTTTAATCTATTTTAGAATTAGGCTGCAATGTAACAAAATTCAAGCTCATTAGAGTTACCAGCCTCAGATTGCAGCCCCCAAATAAACGCTCCACAGAGTTTATGTAACAGACACATCTCAACATCAACTGTTCAGAGGAAACTGCGTGAATCAGGCCTTCGTTACTAAAGGACACCAATAATAAGAAAGACTTGCTCGGGCAAGAAACACGAGCAATGGACATTAGACTGGTGGAAATCTGTCCTTTGATCTGATGAGTCCAAATTTGAGATTTTGGTTCCAACCGCCGTGTCTTTGTAAGATGCAGAGTTGGTGAATGGATGATCTCTGCATGTATGGTTCCCACCGTGAAGCATGGAGGAGGGAGGTGTGATGGTGTCGGGAACTTTGCTGGTGACACTGTCTGTGATTTATTTAGAATTCAAGGCACACTTAACCAGCATATATATATATATATATATATATATATATATATATATATATATATATATATATAGCTTTGGTTATGGTAAGTGCTTATGGTGAGCAGGAAAGCCAGACCCCAGTGGTACTCTCACCATTTTGGACCAATATAATGAATTACATTGTAGAAATGCACTAGATAATGAATATAGTTGCTTGAAACCACATATTAAATTATATTATAGCACTGCATGCAATGGTAGTTTTATTCCCATTTCAAGGTGTATGTTCCTGTTGTAGATATACTGCCTAGTAGCCTCGATAGCTTGTAGAATGTAACTCAATACATTCAATCTTGACCTTTCGTTTTCAAGTATATCTCCACAAACAACAATGGGTAGACAGACACCAGTGGATAGTTGAAGTACCCAAAAGGCCACTAGATGTCATACTGACATAAAAAAAAACATTTTTTTATTTTATTTTATTTTATTTCACCTTTATTTATTTAACCAGGTAGGCAAGTTGAGAACAAGTACTCATTTACAACAGCGACCTGGCCAAGATTAAGCAAAGCAGTGTGACACAAACAACGACACAGAGTTCCACATGAAGTAAACAAGCGTACAGTCAATAACACCATAGAAAGCAAAAAGTCTATATACAGTGTGTGCAAAAATGGCGTGAGGAGGTAAGGCATAAATAGGCCATAGCAGTGAAGTAATTACAATCTGTCAGTTTAAGCTAGAGATTTAGAGGGATTGTTTTTGCATCCAGAGAGGTGTTTGTCAGACCAGGAGACATCCCATCTGAGGTGAAAGGCCTTCCGACATCCCATCTGAGGTGACAAAGGTCACAGAACTAGAGGTGAAAGGTTTGTCAGACCAGGAGACATCCCATCTGAGGTCAAAGGTGACAGAACTAGAGAGGTGTTTGTCAGACCAGGAGACATCCCATCTGAGGTCAAAGGTGACAGAACTAGAGGTGTTTGTCAGACCAGGAGACATCCCCCATCTGAGGTGTTTGTCAAAGGACATCCCACAGAACTAGAAGAGGTGTTTGTCAGACCAGGAGACATCCCATCTACAAAGGTGACGAGCTAGAAGTAGGTGTTGTCAGACCAGGAGACATCCCATCTGAGGTCAAAACAGAATGGAGAAAATGGAGGTAACCCATACAAACAGAATGGAAAAATGGAGCAGACAGAAATGGTCCATACAAAGAATGAGAAGAATGGAGGTAACCCATACAAACAAACAAATGGAAGAATGGAGTAGCTCCCATACAAACAAATGGAAGAATGGAGGTAGTTTTGAGGCAACAAAAATAGCACCCACCAAAATCATAATGTGAAACACCTAGGAAACACCGTAGAGAGCTTTTAAACCCAGTCTCTACTTTCAGCGGTGCACACTTTAATCTTTACAATATCCTGTGGCAGCAGCAAGAAGATTTTGCTACTGAAGTTGCAAATGCAAAGAAAATTAAATAAAGATATGGCTTAGTTTCATAACCAAGGTCAAATGAGCGAGATTTTACTCCATTGAAATGAGGACTGTGATTGGTGTTTTACTCCGAGCCAAAAAACAACTTTGGAAATTGACTTTGGGGTCTTGCCCACCAGTCAACTTTCAATGAGGTGGTAACATATCATTGCCATCTAGTGGCGAAAAAAAAGGGTACAACACAGGGACATTCTATTACATACACTACAATTCGGATATCATTTTTGGGGGGGGGGTCACTTTACTTTTTACAGGTATTTCAAGCATGATCCACTAGGTTTGCTGCAGGTAGAAAATCTTAGGAAATCTTTTTTAATGAATGAATCAATGTCTGTTTAGGTGGTGGGGGTGGGGTCGCCTAAACCAATCACACAAAGCCTATTATTTGACTGGAAATCCTATTGGTAGACCAATGATTCTACACCCCCCCCTCACTTTCTCAAGCTGATCCTCTCCAGTGGACTCGGAAATTGTAGCTAAACATGGATAAATGAGGAGCAGTTAGAGAGGGTAGCCTCGACTGGGACTCGAACCGGACTGCCAACACCTAACTGTATGATAAACGTTTGGAACACACATTGGCATGCTAATTTCTAGATTCTGCATTTTTGAGCATTTTTATCTTTCTGTCACACACAGTATGTTTTCTTTGTGTTCACAACCTGGTGCACAATCTCCCTAAACCCCGTGGAGATTATTAGGGGGCGTGTACTTTCACGCTGTGGTAACAGTAATGCACATGCTTCTTATTATGGACGCTTGCAATTTTCCGAATCCTATGGAATGCGACGGAAGCGGAAAGGTTTGCTGGCGCTTGTGGTGACGGTGCGGAACAATGCTATCCGGGATCCATGGGACGTCAGCGTTTTCCAAACTCAGTCTTCGGGACCCTAAAGGGGATGCACCTTTTGGTTTTTTGCCCTTACCACTACACAGCTGATTGAAATAATCAACTAATCATCAAGCTTTGATCATCTGAATCAGATGTATAATGATAGGGCTAAAAACAAAACTAACACCGAGTTTGTGAAACGTTGCCGTAACCTATTTTGGCTAACCTATCTTGGGCTCACGAGTGACGCTTCATCTCAGTGCTAGAGGCGTCACTACAGACCATGGTTCGATTCCAGGCTGTATCACAACCGGCTGTGATTGGGAGTCCCACAGTGCGGCGCACAATTGGCCCAGCGTCGTCCGGGTTTGACCGGTGTAGGCCGTCATTGTAAACAAAAATATGTTCTTAACTGACTTGCCTCGTTAAATAAAGGTTCAATTTAAAGAAAAAATCAATGTGGGGTAAGGACATCCCAAGGATCCCAGATAGCTAAGACCCTGCGGTGACGTAATGAAAAAAGCTACCAGAGGTGCGTTCAGTTTGCTTGAACGTTTGCTACGTTGCAGAACGGTTTGTACTGAACGACACGTTTCCCCAAAACGGTATTGTACGTTCTTGAACAGACTTAAGCCAACTAACTAAGGAAGGGTTACGTTTGCTACCGTTTGGTGGTGTGGTGACTGGCCATACTGACAGGGTTCCCCTACCCATAACCCTTCCCCGTTAATCAACCGGTCCGTCGGTCGGTCAGTACATCGGCATTTCAGTTCAATTAAAAGTTTCAGAACGTAAAAACGTACTGAACGCAGCCCTTTGATTCTCTTGACAAGCAGCTAAACAATTTGGAAACTTTCCCGAACTAACTCAAAGACAAAAGGAAAAATTACTAAAAGTAGGCCTACATCGTTATTTTCTCTTTTTATAAACGTATCTAGGTGTTCAAATGTGGAATTATTGATGGATTCACGGTATGAAATCCAACGGAGGGCCGGTGGTGGATCAGCGAATGCTTCCCGGCTCTGGGGGCACAGTCTCGCCGCAGGAAGATGCCGCCCAGACCCGCCGATTATAAACTTCAGATCATTATCATTGGCTCCCGTGGAGTAGGCAAAACCAGTCTAATGGAGAGGTTTACCGACGACACCTTCTGTGAAGCATGTAAATCAACCGTTGGTAAGGAATGGCCTTGAATATCGTTAGCCTCCTTGCTAGCCAAACCCTCGGCTAGTTAGCAAGCAATGTTTACACTAACTACATGACTTGACAAAACCGACCTAGCTCATCGTTTACCTGTATAAACATTTATCTGTCGGCCTGTAGTCACCAGCATAGATTATTATTTTTACGACAAGTTTGTAAAGAAGTTGGTAACTACAAGGGGACAACACTGCCATGTTTTTAAAACCTTGAGGTTGTTGTTGACATGCATGTGTCAACCCGACAGACACACTGAGACCCTAGTAGTGTTACTGAAGCCCTGTCCATCAGCGACACTAGACGTTACTGAGGGCCCAAGTAACGGTACCTGATGCCTTGTCAGAAGTGTTGTTGTTGCTAAGCTACCTTGTACCAGAGGAACACAAAGGTGGCTTTCAGTATTCTGTCATAAATAAATATAAACTGTCTACTACATTTAACTTACTTTAGAACCAACACATCCAGCGTAATTATCAATTGACGTTTCAAATATCCTGGGACTTAGTGTGAGGGCGAAGACAATGTATCCGTTCTAGACACAGACAATGATCATGTTCTAGACAGACAATGTATCTGTAGTTCTAGATCTATATTGTCTGTCTTTGTGACACTTTCAGGGTCTGTTTCTGAACCTCTCGTTCTGTGGCCCAACACTGGTCCCTGGGATGTTCCAGACTGGTCCTCATGTTTTTAACTGACACTGATTTAGTCACTACTCTTAGCCTAGTTTCTGGAGGCCTAAACGGGTTTCCTAGTTTCTGGAGGCCTAGTTTCTGAGGTACACGGTCCTAGTTTCACTGGAGGTCCTAGTTTCTGAGGATGTCCTAGTTTCTGGAGGTCAAACGTCCTAGTTTTGGATGCCTACACGGTCTTGAAAGATTGGAGATCATATATTGCCGGTCACTTGTCGGTCCTCACGGTTTGTGCTCAAGCCTGATCCAGTTAAATCCTCCACACAGGGAGGATTTAGAACGGATACATTGTCTGTCTAGAACGGATACATTGTCTGTCTAGAACGGATACATTGTCTGTCTAGAACGGATACATTGTCTGTCTAGAACGGATACATTGTCTGTCTAGAACGGATACATTGTCTGTCTAGAACGGATACATTGTCTGTCTACGGAACGGATACATTGTCTGTCTAGAACGGATACATTGTCTGTCTAGAACGGATACATTGTCTGTCTAGAACGGATACATTGTCTGTCTAGAACGGATACATTGTCTGTCTAGAACGGATACATTGTCTGTCTAGATAACGGCTACATTGTCTGTCTAGAACGGATACATTGTCTGTCTAGAAGAGTGACTTCCACTCTTACAAAGTCATTGTAGTATGACCATACCATCTGTGTGCCAAGTCACCAATTATTTGATTCTCCTCACGCAAAGCACCGAGGGAATCTGGCTTGCCTTGCTGACAGGCAAGAGAACTCATGTTTCAACTGTTGTGAAACAGTCTCCTGAGGTAGATCAAGCAGACCACTACAGGAACTTGGATACACATGCAGATTGATGTTTATTATCATGAGTCATGTCCTGGATGCAGAACTGAACAGTTTCCCCATAGATAGACCAGCTACAAAGTCAAAATTGTAAAAATTCATAAAAACAAAAAAATTGCTTAGGCATTAGGGTTAGCAGTGTGGTTAAGGTAAGGCATTACGGTTAGCAGTGTGGTTAAGGTAAGGCAAATGCAGTTGCAGTGTAGTTAAGCGTTAGGGTTAGCAGTGTGGCTAGGCATTAGCAGTGTGGTTAGGCGGTAGGGTTAGCAGTGTGGTTAAGGTTTGGGTTAGCTGTCTGGTAAGTTAGATTTATAATAAGATTTAATGACTTTGTGGCTGTGCTAGCTAGTGACAGAAGGGTTAGGGTCTTTGTGGCTGTGCTAGCTAGTGACAGAAGGGTTAGGGTCTTTGTGGCTGTGCTGAAGCAGCGGTGACAGAAGGGTTAGGTCTTTGTGGCTGTGCTAGCTAGTGACAGAAGGGTTAGGGTCTTTGTGGCTGTGCTAGCTAGTGACAGAAGGGTTAGGGTCTTTGTGGCTGTGCTAGCTAGTGACAGAAGGGTTATGGTCTTTGTGGCTGTGCTAGCTAGTGACAGAAGGGTTAGGTCTTTATGGCTGTGCTAGCTAGTGACAGAAGGGCTAGGTCTTTGTGGCTGTGCTAGCTAGTGACAGAAGGTTAGGTGATTTATTCTAGCTAGTGACAGAAGGGTTAGGTCTTTGTGGCATGGAACTAGCTAGTGACAGAAGGGTTATGATGGCCTTTGTACACCCATAACTGTGACACACACACATAGCCATGGAACTTACCCAGGACAGAAGGGCTGCCACTGTCCCCTCTCCTCACACTCTGACACTCTCCTCTGGCAGCTGCCACTTCTGGCCTCCATCTTGTTGTGGCTGTGCATCCTGGGTACACAGCTCTGTCTCTGTCTGATCTCTATTCTATCTGTCTCTTCTCTCTCTGTGTCTCTCTCTCTCTCTGTGACACACACACACAGCCTGTCTCTCCTCTGTCTCTCTCTCTCTCTGTCACTCTCCTCTGCCCTCTGTCTCTCTCTCTCTGTCTCTCTTTCTCTGTCTCTGATACTCTCCTCTCTGGCAGCTGCCACTCCCCCTCTGTCTCTCTCATCTCTCTCTCTCTCTGTCTCTCCTGGTACACAGCTCTGTCTGTCTGTCTCTCTCGGTCTCTCGGTCTCTCTCTCTCTCTGTGTGTCTCTCTCTCTGTCTCTCTCTCTCTGTCTCTCTCTCTCTGTCTCTCTCTCTGTGTCTCTCTCTCTGTCTCTCTCTGTCTCTCTGTCTCTGTCTCTCTGTCTTTCTCTGTGTCTCTCTGTGTCTGTCTCTCTCTCTCTGTCTCTCTCTCTCTGTGTCTCTCTGTCTCTGTCTCTCTCTCTGTCTCTCTCTCTCTGTGTCTCTCTGTCTCTCTCTCTCGGTCTCTGTCTCTCTCTGTGTCTCTCTCTGTCTGTCTCTGTGTCTCTCTCTGTGTCTCTCTCTATCTCTGTGAAGCGGGCAGCTTTTTTGGATGGTCATATTGGACCCTGCGAGGGTCTCCGTCTGTGTGCTTGTTCATGGTTGTTTTGATGACAGGAAGTGAGGAGGAAAACTGCTGTGGACTTTTGCATAAATATTGAAATAAATGTCTGAAATGTGTCATCATCCCAGTCTGTCATAAACAAAATATTTGATGTAGAATATCTTTACATTTCTAGCACAGAAGTTTGTGATTTAAAATGACAACTTTTTCCTTGTTGTAGTATTTCTCCATGAATTCTTCTATTCCAAAGTGCTTTGGAAAGAACCTGCTACTTGAACTAGCCTGTTTGTCAAGTTGTCACGTTTTCCATGCTCTTTCCCCTGTTTCTGATTTGGCTGGCTAGGATTGATAGGCAGGCTGGCTGGCTGGCTGATAGGCAGGCTGGCTGATAGGCAGGCTGACTGGGCTGGCTGATTGATAGGCTGGCTGGCTGGCTGATAGGCAGGCTGGCTACAGGCTGGCTGGCTGATAGGCAGGCTGGCTGGCAGGCTGGCTGGCTGGCTGGCTGATGGCAGGCAGGCTGGCTGGCAGGCTGGCTGGCTGATAGGCAGGCTGGCTGGCTGGCTGGCTGATAGGCTGGCTACGGAATGACAGGGGGAAAGCGCATGGAAAAACATGACAAAAGACACATTTGGCCCTGTTTTCTTCCTGTAGGAGAGATTTTAAGATCAAGACGGTGGAGCTGAGAGGGAAGAAGATCAGGTTGCAGATCTGGTGAGTCAACAGGAAACAGGAAGTCATCATAGGCCTCTGTCTGTTCCACTATCTCACGCAGAAATGTGTTTACCCCTGTTAGTGAGCATTTTCTCCTTTGCCAAGATAATCCATCCACCTGACAGGTGGCATATCAAAATCTGATTAAACAGCATGATCATTTCACAGGTGCACCTGGTGCTCGGGGACAATAAAAGGCCACTCTAAAATGTGCAGTTTTGTTAAACAACACAATTGCCACAGATGTCTCACGTTTTGAGGGAGTGCAATTGCCCCGGCTGCCTGCAGGAATGTCAACCAGAGCTGTTGCCAGAGAAATGTTATGTTAATTACTTTACCATAAGCTGCCTCAACGTCATTTTAGGGACTTTGGCAGTACATCCGACGGGCCTCACAACCGCAGACCACGTGTATGGCGTGGCGTGTGCGAGCGGTTTGCTGATGTCAACGTTGTGAACAGACTGCCCCGTGGTGGTGGGGGGTAGGCATAAGCAAAGACAATGAATACAGTTGCATTTTTATTGATGGCACTTTGAATTTACAGATATACCGTGACGAGATATTTGTTTTTAAGAGGTATTTGTGATCAACAGATGGGTGCCTATTCCCGGTCATGTGAAATCCATAGATTAGGTCTAATTTATTTATTTCAATTGACTGATTTCCTCATATGAACGGTCACTCAGTAAATATATTTTTTACTTGACCTTTTACTAGGCAAGTTATTTAAGAACAAATTCTTATAATTTGAACAAACTCTTATTTTCATGACGGCCTAGAACAGTGGGGTTAAACTGCCTTGTTCAGGGGTAGAACAACAGATTTTTTACCTTGTCAGCTCGGGGATTTGATCTTGCAACCTTTCGGTTACTGGCCCAATGCTCTAACCACTAGGCTACCTGGCTCTAACCGCTGGGCGCCCTCTCCTCTAACCACTAGGCTACCTGCCGCCCCTCCCTCCTAACCACTAGGCTACGCTGCCGCCCCTCCCCCTCTAACCACTAGGCTACGCTGCCGCCCCCTCCACTCTAACCACTAGGCTACGCTGCCGCCCCCTCCCCTCTAACCACTACGCGCCGGGCTTCGCGCCGCCTCCCCCTCCACTCTAACCACTAGGCTACGCTGCCGCCCTCCACTTTAACCACTAGGCTACACTGCCACCCCTCCCCTCTAACCACTAGGCTACGCTGCCGCCCCTCCCCCTCTAACCACTAGGCTACCTGCCGCCCTCCCTCTAACCACTAGGCTACGCTGCCGCCCCTCCCCTCTAACCACTAGGCTACGCTGCCGCCCCCCTCTAACCACTAGGCTACGCTGCCGCCCCTCCCTCTAACCACTAGGCTACGCTGCCGCCCCTCCCTCTAACCACTAGGCTACGCTGCCGCCCTCCCCTCCCTCTAACCACTAGGCTACGCTTGCCGCCCCTATTCCTCTAACCACTAGGCTACGCTGCCGCCTCCCCCTCTAACCACTAGGCTACGCTGCCGCCCCTATTCCTCTAACCACTAGGGCTACGCTGCCGCCCCTCCCTCTAACCACTAGGCAGGCTAACCACGCCCCTCCACTCTAACCACTAGGCTACGCTCCTGCCGCCCTCCCCTCTAACCACACTAGGCCACTGCCGCCTCCTCTAACCCCCCTCCCCTCTAACCACTAGGCTACGCTGCCGCTCCTCCCCTCTAACCACTAGGCTACGCTGCCGCCCCTCCCTCTAACCACTAGGCTACGCCCCTCCCCCTCTAACCACTGGGCTACGCTGCCGCCCCTCCCCTCTAACCACTAGGCTACCCTGCCGCCTATTCCTCTCCACTCTAACCACTAGGCTACGCTGCCGCCCCTCCCCTAACCACTAGGCCACGCTGCCGCCCCCCTCCCTCTAACCACAGGCTAGGCTAACGCTAGGCTCGCTGCCGCCCCTCCCCTCTAACCACTACGCTGGCTACGCTGCTGCTGCCCCCCCCTCTAACCACTAGGCTACGCTGCCGCCCCTCCCCTCTAACCACTAGGCTACGCTGCCGCCCCTCCCCTCTAACCACTAGGCTACGCTAGCCGTTATGATCTGCCGCCCCCTGACCATCCACTCAAGAAGACATTGTCCCGTGGCTGAATGCAGTTTGATGACCCCTGACATACAACATTAAGTGACGCTCTCAGTCGACAGTAATCGACCGTTCTGTCTTGTTCACTTCCGCTGCACAGAGTAGCTGACCTTTTCATGCTACGGCTACATGACACCACAGATACTGTAGCTACACATGCTGATGTTGCCATGTAGGATGAGTGTGTGACTGCTACCTGGGCTGAAATGTGTGCATAGCCTTCACTGATAACACAATTTGTTCTGTTTTACCGACCTCGTCCCTCATCCACTCCCAATCTCTCGTGTCCCTACCTCCACCATCCCCCGCCTCCCCTCTAACCACTAGGCTACGCCGATTCAGGATGACTGTCTACGTACGCCGCCTCCCCTCTAACCACTAGGCTGCTGACTGCCTCCTCTCACCACCTGGTCTTGGCTGAGGCTCCATCACTGTGTCAGTCAACCCTAACGCTCCCTCTTTTGTCAGTCTGCCTTAACTTGCCCTTTCTAACCACTGACCGGTCTGTCAGCCACTAATCTCTCTCTTGGCCTGTCTGTCAGCCCTAACCGCTCTCTTGTCCTGTCTGTACGCTAGCCCTAACCGTCTTTGGCCTGCTCTGTCAGCCCTAACCGCTGCCGCCCCTCCCCCTCTTGGCCTGTCAGTCAGCCCTAACCGCTAACCACTCTCTTGGCCTGTCTGTCAGCCCTAACCAACCGCTTCTAACCACTGAGCCTGTCAGTCAGCCCTAACCGCTCTCTTGGCCTGTCTGTCAGCCATAACCGCTCTCTTGGCCTGTCTGTCAGCCATAACCGCCTCTCTTGGCCTGTCTGTCAGCCATAACCCTCTCTCTTGGCCTGTCAGTCAGCCCTAACCACTCTCTTGGCCTGTCAGTCAGCCCTAACCTCTCTCTTGGCCTGTCAGTCAGCCCTAACCTCTCTCTGGTCAGTCTGTCAGCCCCTCCCCCCAACCGCTCCCCTCTAACCACTGGGCTACCTGTCAGTCAGCCCTAACCTCTCCCCTCTGGCCTGTCAGTCAGCCCTAACCACTCTTGGCCTGTCAGTCAGCCCTAACCACTCTCTTGGCCTGTCAGTCAGCCCTAACCTCTCTCTTGGCCTGTCAGTCAGCCCTAACCTGCCGCCCTATTCTCTTGGCCTGTCAGTCAGCCCTAACCTTTCTAACCACTGGCCTGTCAGTCAGCCCTAACCACTTCATGGGAGGCAAACATCTAACCCTGCTTTGTCACTTCTACTCCCTCTAACCACTACTGCTGCTAACCATACGTTGCCGCCCCTCCCCTCTAACCACTGACTGGCTGGTGGACTGACTGGCTGGTGGACTAACCACTGGCTGGTGGACTGACTGACTGACTGGTGTACTGACTGACTGGCTGGGGTGTAGCCCCCTGACTGACTGGCTGGTGTACTGACTGACTGGCAGTAATGGTGTACTGACTGACTGGCTGGTGTACTGACTGACTGACTGGCTGGCGGACTGGACTGACTGGCTGGTGTACTGTCCCTACCTCCACCCATCCCCGACTGGCTGATACTCGTGGACTGACTGGCTGGTGGACTGACTTGGCTGGTGGACTGACTGACTGGCTGGTGTACTGACTGACTGGCTGTGTACTGACTGACTGGCTGTCAGTGTACTGACTGACTGGCTGGTGTACTGACTGACTGGCTGGTGTACTGACTGACTGGCTGGTGTACTGACTGACTGGCTGGTGTACAGTGACTGACTGGCTGGTGTACTGACTGACTGGCTGGTGTACTGACTGACTGGCTGGTGTACTGGACTGACTGGACTGGCTGGCGGACTGACTGACTGGCTGGTGTACTGACTGACTGACTGGCTGGCGGACTGACTGACTAGCTGGTGGACTGACTGACTGGTTGCTAGTTGGCGGACTGACTGACTGGCTGGTGGATTGGCTGACTGACTGGCTGGCTGGCGGACTGGCTGGCTGGCTGGCTGGCGGGACTGAGCGGGCTGGCTGGCCGGCTGGCTGGCGGACTGACTGGCGGGCTGGCGGGACTGACTGGTGGCGGGACTGGCTGGCTGGCGGACTGGCTGGCTGGCTGGCGGACTGGCGGGCGGACTGGCTGGACTGACTGACTGGCGGGACTGACTGGCTGGCGGACTGACTGACTGGCTGGCGGACTGACTGGCTGGCGGACTGACTGACTGGCTGGCGGACTGGCTGGCTGGCTGGCGGACTGACTGGCTGGGGCGGGCTGGCTGGGTGGACTGACTGACTGGCTGGGCGGACTGGTGACTGACTGGCTGGCGGGCTGGCTGGTGGACTGACTGGCGGATTGGCTGGACTGACTGGCTGGCTGGCGGACTGACTGGCTGGCTGGCCCGGACTGACGGACTGGCTGGCTGGCGGACTGACTGACTGGCTGCCCGGACTGGCTGGCTGGCGGACTGACTGACTGGCTGGCTGGCGGACTGACTGACTGGCTGGCTGGCCGGACTGACTGACGGGCGGGCTGGCTGGTGGACTGGACTGACTGACTGGCTGGCTGGCTGGTGGACTGACTGGCGGGCGGACTGGCTGGCTGGCGACTGACTGACGGACTGGCTGGCTGGCGGACTGACTGACTGGCTGGCTGGCGGACTGGGCTGGCTGGCAGACTGACTGGCTGGCTGGCGGACTGACTGGCTGGCTTGACTGGCTGGCTGGACTGACTGACTGGCTGGCTGGCGGACGGCGGCTGGCTGGCTGGCGGACTGACTGACTGGCTGGCTGGATGGACTGACTGACTGGCTGGCTGGCGGACTGACTGACTGGCTGGCTGGCACTGGCTGGCTGGCAGACTGACTGGCTGGCGGACTGACTGACTGGCTGGCTGGCGGACTGACTGGCTGGCTGGCCCGGACTGACTGGGCGGACTGGCTGGCTGGCGGACTGACTGACTGATTGACTGGCTGGCTGACTGACTGGCTGGCTGGCGGACTGGCTGGCTGGCTGGCTGGCGGACTGACTGATTGCGGGCTGGCTGGCTGGCTGGCTGGCTGGCTGGCTGGCGGACTGACCAGCTGGCTGGCGGACTGGCTGACTGACTGGCTGGCTGGTTGAGCTGGCTGGCGGGACTGGCTGACTGATTGACTGGCTGGACTGGCTGGACTGGCTGGCTGGCTGGCTGGCGGACTGACTGGCGGGCTGGCTGGCTGGCGGACTGGCTGGCTGACTGACTGGCGGACTGACTGGCTGACTGGCTGGCTGGCTAGCGGACTGACTGACTGGCTGGCGCATTTGGCGGGCGGACTGGCGGGCTGATTGACTGACGGTCTGTTTACCACTGCACCATAGCTGGCTAGATTTGTATATGGAAATTAATTCACATGAAGTTCAGCAATTTCTTTGTTTGTTATTAGCTTTAACTAGGGCCCAGTTTTCACTGACCAACACACGTTATTAGCTTTAACTAGGGCCCAGTTTTCCCTGACCAACACATGTTATTAGCTTTAACTCGGGCCCAGTTTTCCCTGACCAACACATGTTATTAGCTTTAACTCGGGCCCAGTTTTCCTGACCAACACATGTTATTAGCTTTAACTAGGGCCCAGTTTTCCCTGACCAACACATGTTATTAGCTTTAACTAGGGCCTCATGTTTTCCCTGACCAACTCACATGTTATTAGCTTTAACTAGGTCCAGTCTTATTTTCCCCAGGTCATGTCAGGTGATGTGTGTCTGTCTCTAAAAGATCCAGTCTGATGTGGTCCCTCTAACTCATAGCTCCGGTCTGATATGTAGTGTGTGTCCTGTCTCTAACTCATGGATCCAGTCTGATGTGTGATGTGATGGTCTGATGTGTCTGTCTCTAACTCATGGATCCAGTCTGATGTGTGTCCTGTCTCTAACTCATGGATCCAGTCTGATGTGTGTCCTGTCTCTAACTCATAGATCCAGTCTGATGTGTGTGTCCTGTCTCTAACTCATAGATCCAGTCTGATGTGTGTCCTGTCTCTAACTCATGGATCCAGTCTGATGTGTGATAGATCCAGTCTGATCCTGTCTCTAACTCATAGATCCAGTCTGATGTGTGTCCTGTCTCTAACTCATGGATCCAGTCTGATGTGTGTCCTGTCTCTAACTCATGGATCCAGTCTGATGTGTGTCCTGTCTCTAACTCATGGATCCAGTCTGATGTGTGTCCTGTCTCTAACTCATAGATCCAGTCTGATGTGTGTGTCCTGTCTCTAACTCATAGATCCAGTCTGATGTGTGTCCTGTCTCTAACTCATGGATCCAGTCTGATGTGATGTGTCCTGTCTCTAACTCATAGATCCAGTCTGATGTGTGTCCTGTCTCTAACTCATAGATCAGTCTGATGTGTGTCCTGTCTCTAACTCATGGATCCAGTCTGATGTGTGTCCTGTCTCTAACTCATGGATCCAGTCTGATGTCTGTCCTGTCCCACAACTCATAGATCCAGTCTGATGTGTGTCCTGTCTCTAACTCATAGATCCAGTCTGATGTGATGTGTGTCCTGTCTCTAACTCATAGATCCAGTCTGATGTGTGTCCTGTCTCTAACTCATAGATCCAGTCTGATGTGTGTCCTGTCTCTAACTCATAGATCCAGTCTGATGTGTGTCCTGTCTCTTAACTCATAGATCCAGTCTGATGTGATGTCCTGTCTCTAACTCATAGATCCAGTCTGATCCAGTCTGATGTGTGTCCTGTCTCTAACTCATGGATCCAGTCTGATGTGTGTCCTGTCTCTAACTCATAGATCCAGTCTGATGTGTGTCCTGTCTCTAACTCATAGATCCAGTCTGATGTGTGTCCTGTCTCTAACTCATAGATCCAGTCTGATGTGTGTCCTGTCTCTAACTCATAGATCCAGTCTGATGTGTGTCCTGTCTCTAACTCATGGATCCAGTCTGATGTGTCCTGTCTCTAACTCATAGATCCAGTCTGATGTGTGTCCTGTCTCTAACTCATAGATCCAGTCTGATGTGTGTCCTGTCTCTAACTCACATAGATCCAGTCTGATGTGTGTCCTGTCTCTAACTCATAGATCCAGTCTGATGTCTGATGTGTGTCCTGTCTCTAACTCATAGATCCAGTCTGATGTGTGTCCTGTCTCTAACTCTTAGATCCAGTCTGATGTGTGTCCTGTCTATAACTCATAGATCCAGTCTGATGTGTGTCCTGTCTCTAACTCATAGATCCAGTCTGATGTGTGTCCTGTCTCTAACTCATAGATCCAGTCTGATGTGTGTCCTGTCTCTAACTCATAGATCCAGTCTGATGATGTGTCCTGTCTCTAACTCATAGATCCAGTCTGATGTGTGTCCTGTCTCTAACTCATAGATCCAGTCTGATGTGTGTCCTGTCTCTAACTCATAGATCCAGTCTGATGTGTGTCCTGTCTGGATAACTCATGGATGGATCCAGTCTAACTCATGGATCCAGTCTGATGTGTGTCCTGTCTCTAACTCATAGATCCAGTCTGATGTGTGTCCTGTCTCTAACTCATGGATCCAGTCTGATGTGTGTCCTGTCTCTAACTCATAGATCCAGTCTGATGTGTGATGTGTGTCCTGTCTCTAACTCATGGATCCAGTCTGATGTGTGTCCTGTCTCTAACTCATCCAGTCTGATGTGTGATCCTGTCTCTAAGTCATGATGTGTGATGTGTGTCCTGTCTCTAACTCATAGATCCAGTCTGATGTGTGTCCTGTCTCTAACTCATAGATCCAGTCTGATGTGTGTCCTGTCTCTAACTCATAGATCCTGATGTGTGATGTGTGTCTGTCTCTCAATAGATCCAGTCTGATGTGTGTCCTGTCTCTAACTCATAGATCCAGTCTGATGTGTGTCCTGTCTCTTAACTCATAGATCCAGTCTGATGTGTGTCCTGTCTCTAACTCATGGATCCAGTCTGATGTGTGTCCTGTCTCTAACTCATAGATCCAGTCTGATGTGTGTCCTGTCTCTAACTCATGGATCCAGTCTGAGTCTCTAACTCATAGATCCATGTGTGATGTGTGTCCTGTCTCTAACTCATAGATCCAGTCTGATGTGTGTCCTGTCTCTAACTCATAGATCCAGTCTGATGTGTGTCCTGTCTCTAACTCATAGATCCAGTCTGATGTGTGTCCTGTCTCTAACTCATAGATCCAGTCTGATGTGTGTCCTGTCTCTAACTCATGGATCCAGTCTGATGTGTGTCCTGTCTCTAACTCCAGTCCTGATGTGTGTCCTGTCTCTAACTCATGGATCCAGTCTGATGTGTGTCCTGTCTCTAACTCATAGATCCAGTCTGATGTGTGTCCTGTCTCTAACTCATGGATCCAGTCTGATGTGTGATGTGTCCTGTCTCTAACTCATAGATCCAGTCTGATGTGTGTCCTGTCTCTAACTCATGGATCCAGTCTGATGTGTGTCCTGTCTCCTAACTCATAGATCCAGTCTGATGTGTCCTGTAACTCATAGATCCAGTCTGATGTGTCCTGTCTCTAACTCAGATCCAGTCTGATGTGTGTCCTGTCTCTAACTCATGGATCCAGTCTGATGTGTGTCCTGTCTCTCTCATAGATCCAGTCTGATGATCCAGTCTGATGTGTGTCCTGTCTCTAACTCATAGATCCAGTCTGATGTCTCTAACTCATAGTCCTGTCCTGTCTCTAACTCATAGATCCAGTCTGATGTGTGATGTGTGTCCTGTCTCTAACTCATAGATCCAGTCTGATGTGTGTCCTGTCTCTAACTCATAGATCCAGTCTGATGTGTGTCCTGTCTCTAACTCATAGATCCAGTCTGATGTGTGTCCTGTCTCTAACTCAATAGATCCAGTCTGATGTGTGTGTGTGTCCTGTCTCTAAGATCCAGTCTGATGTGTGTCCTGTCTCTAACTCATAGATCCAGTCTGATGTGTGTCCTGTCTCTAACTCATAGATCCAGTCTGATGTGTGTCCTGTCTCTAACTCATAGATCCAGTCTGATGTGTCCTGTCTCTAACTCATAGATCCAGTCTGATGTCTGAGTCTGATGTGTGTCCTGTCTCTAACTCATAGATCCAGTCTGATGTGTGTCCTGTCTCTAACTCATAGATCCAGTCTGATGTGTGTCCTGTCTCTAACTCATAGATCCAGTCTGATGTGTGTCCTGTCTCTAACTCATAGATCCAGTCTGATGTGTGTCCTGTCTCTAACTCATAGATCCAGTCTGATGTGTGTCCTGTCTCTAACTCATGGTGATGTGTGTCCTGTCTCTAACTCATGGATCCAGTCTGATGTGTGTCCTGTCTCTAACTCATGGATCCAGTCTGATGTGTGTCCTGTCTCT
This sequence comes from Oncorhynchus masou masou, assembly GCF_036934945.1. Classification (NCBI taxonomy): domain Eukaryota; kingdom Metazoa; phylum Chordata; class Actinopteri; order Salmoniformes; family Salmonidae; genus Oncorhynchus; species Oncorhynchus masou. The sequence goes on along the minus strand of NW_027009113.1, from coordinate 35,870 downwards.
AACTCATGGATCCAGTCTGATGATGTGTCCTGTCTCTAACTCATAGATCCAGTCTGATGATCCAGTCTGATGTGTGTCCTGTCTCTAACTCATAGATCCAGTCTGATGTGTGTCCTGTCTCTAACTCATAGATCCAGTCTGATGTGTGTCCTGTCTCTAACTCATGGATCCAGTCTGATGTGTGTCCTGTCTGTAACTCATAGATCCAGTCTGATGTGTGTCCTGTCTCTGGATCCAGTCTGATGTCTGTCCTGTCTCTAACTCATAGATCAGTCTGATCCAGTCTAGATCCAGTCTGTGTGTCCTGTCTCTAACTCATGGATCCAGTCTGATGTGTCCTGTCTCTAACTCATAGATCCAGTCTGATGTGTGACGTGTCCTGTCTCTAACTCATAGATCCAGTCTGATGTGTGTCCTGTCTCTAACTCATGGATCCAGTCTGATGTGTCCTGTCTCTAACTCATAGATCCAGTCTGATGTGTGACGTGTCCTGTCTCTAACTCATGGATCCAGTCTGATGTGTGTCCTGTCTCTAACTCATGGATCCAGTCTGATGTCCTGTGGACGTGTCCTGTCTCTAACTCATGGATCCAGTCAGATGTGTGTCCTGTCTCTAACTCATAGATCCAGTCTGATGTGTGACGTGTCCTGTCTCTAACTCATGGATCCAGTCTGATATGTGTCCTGTCTCTAACTCATGGATCCAGTCTGATGTGTGTCCTGTCTCTAACTCAGATCCAGTCTGATGTGTGTCCTGTCTCTAACTCATAGATCCAGTCTGATGATGATGTGTCCTGTCTCTAACTCATAGATCCAGTCTGATGTCTGTCCTGTCTCTAACTCATAGATCCAGTCTGATGTGTGTCCTGTCTCTAACTCATAGATCCAGTCTGATATGTGATGTGTGTCCTGTCTCTAACTCATAGATCCAGTCTGATGTGTGTCCTGTCTCTAACTCATAGATCCAGTCTGATGTGTGTCCTGTCTATAACTCATGGATCCAGTCTGATGTGTGTCCTGTCTCTAACTCTTGCGATCCAGTCTGATGGATCCAGTCTGTTATGTGATGTCTGTCCTGTCTCTAACTCACAGATCCAGTCCTGATGTGTGTCCTGTCTCTAACTCATAGATCCAGTCTGATGTGTGTCCTGTCTCTAACTCATAGATCCAGTCTGATGTGTGTCCTGTCTCTAACTCATAGATCCAGTCTGATGTGTGTCCTGTCTCTAACTCATAGATCCAGTCTGATGTGTGTCCTGTCTCTAACTCATGATCCATGTGTGTCCTGTCTCTAACTCATAGATCCAGTCTGATGTGTGTCCTGTCTCTAACTCATAGATCCAGTCTGATGTGTGTCCTGTCTCTAACTCATAGATCCAGTCTGATGTGTGTCCTGTCTCTAACTCATAGATCCAGTCTGATGTGTGTCCTGTCTCTAACTCATAGATCCAGTCTGATGTGTGTCCTGTCTCTAACTCATAGATCCAGTCTGATGTGTGTCCTGTCTCTAACTCATAGATCCATGTGTGTCCTGTCTCTAACTCATAGATCCAGTCTGATGTGTCCTGTCTCTAACTCATAGATCCAGTCTGATGTGTGTCCTGTCTCTAACTCATAGATCCAGTCTGATGTGTGTCCTGTCTCTAACTCATAGATCCAGTCTGATGTGTGTCCTGTCTCTAACTCATAGATCCAGTCTGATGTGTGTCCTGTCTCTAACTCATAGATCCAGTCTGAGTCTGATGTGTGTCCTGTCTCTAACTCATAGATCCAGTCTGATGTGTGTCCTGTCTCTAACTCATAGATCCAGTCTGATGTGTGTCCTGTCTCTAACTCATGGATCCAGTCTGATGTGTGTCCTGTCTCTAACTCATAGATCCAGTCTGATGTGTGTCCTGTCTCTAACTCATAGATCCAGTCTGATGTGTGTCCTGTCTCTAACTCATGGATCCAGTCTGATGTGTGTCCTGTCTCTAACTCATAGATCCAGTCTGATGTGTGTCCTGTCTCTAACTCATAGATCCAGTCTGATGTGTCCTGTCTCTAACTCATGGATCCAGTCTGATGTGTGTCCTGTCTCTAACTCATAGATCCAGTCTGATGTGTGTCCTGTCTCTAACTCATAGATCCAGTCTGATGTGTGATGTGTGTCCTGTCTCTAACTCATAGATCCAGTCTGATGTGTGTCCTGTCTCTAACTCATAGATCCAGTCTGATGTGTGTCCTGTCTCTAACTCATAGATCCAGTCTGATGTGTGTCCTGTCTCTAACTCATGGATCCAGTCTGATGTGTGTCCTGTCTCTAACTCATAGATCCAGTCTGATGTGTGATGATCCAGTCTGATGTGTGTCCTTTCTCTAACTCATAGATCCAGTCTGATGTGTGTCCTGTCTCTAACTCATAGATCCAGTCTGATGTCTGTGTCCTGTCTCTAACTCATAGATCCAGTCTGATGTGTCCTGTCTCTAATCCAGATCCTGATGTGTGTCCTGTCTCTAACTCATAGATCCAGTCTGATGTGTGTCCTGTCTCTAACTCATAGATCCAGTCTGATGTGTGTCCTGTCTCTAACTCATAGATCCAGTCTGATGTGTGTCCTGTCTCTAACTCATAGATCCAGTCTGATGTGTGTCCTGTCTCTAACTCATAGATCCAGTCTGATGTCTGTCCTGTCTCTAACTCATAGATCCAGTCTGATGTCTGATGATGTGTCCTGTCTCTAACTCATAGATCCAGTCTGATGTGTGTCCTGTCTCTAACTCATGGATCCAGTCTGATGTGTGTCCTGTCTCTAACTCATAGATCCAGTCTGATGTGTGTCCTGTCTCTAACTCATAGATCCAGTCTGATGTGTGTCCTGTCTCTAACTCATAGATCCAGTCTGATGTGTGTCCTGTCTCTAACTCATAGATCCAGTCTGATGTGTGTCCTGTCTCTAACTCATGGATCCAGTCTGATGTGTGTCCTGTCTCTAACTCATAGATCCAGTCTGATGTGTGTCCTGTCTCTAACTCATAGATCCAGTCTGATGTGTCCTGTCTCTAACTCATAGATCCAGTCTGATGTGTGTCCTGTCTCTAACTCATAGATCCAGTCTGATGTGTGTCCTGTCTCTAACTCATAGATCCAGTCTGATGTGTGTCCTGTCTCTAACTCATAGATCCAGTCTGATGTGTGTCCTGTCTCTAACTCATAGATCCAGTCTGATGTGTGTCCTGTCTCTAACTCATAGATCCAGTCTGATGTGTGTCCTGTCTCTAACTCATGGATCCAGTCTGATGTGTGTCCTGTCTCTAACTCATGATGATCCAGTCTGATGTGTGTCCTGTCTCTAACTCATAGATCCAGTCTGATGTGTGTCCTGTCTCTAACTCATAGATCCAGTCTGATGTGTGTCCTGTCTCTAACTCATAGATCCAGTCTGATGTGTGTCCTGTCTCTAACTCATAGATCCAGTCTGATGTGTGTCCTGTCTCTAACTCATGGATCCAGTCTGATGTGTGTCCTGTCTCTAACTCATAGATCCAGTCTGATGTGTGTCCTGTCTCTAACTCATAGATCCAGTCTGATGTGTGTCCTGTCTCTAACTCATAGATCCAGTCTGATGTGTGTCCTGTCTCTAACTCATAGATCCAGTCTGATGTGTGTCCTGTCTCTAACTCTTAGATCCAGTCTGATGTGTGTCCTGTCTCTAACTCATGGATCCAGTCTGATGTGTGTCCTGTCTCTAACTCATGGATCCAGTCTGATGTGTGTCCTGTCTCTAACTCATAGATCCAGTCTGATGTGTGTCCTGTCTCTAACTCATAGATCCAGTCTGATGTGTGTCCTGTCTCTAACTCATAGATCCAGTCTGATGTGTGTCCTGTCTCTAACTCATAGATCCAGTCTGATGTGTGTCCTGTCTCTAACTCATAGATCCAGTCTGATGTGTGTCCTGTCTCTAACTCATAGATCCAGTCTGATAGATGTGATGTGTGTCCTGTCTCTAACTCATGGATCCAGTCTGATGTGTGTCCTGTCTCTAACTCATGGATCCAGTCTGATGTGTGTCTTGTCTCTAACTCATGGATCCAGTCTGATGTGTGTCCTGTCTCTAACTCATGGATCCAGTCTGATGTGTGTCCTGTCTCTAACTCATAGATCCAGTCTGATGTGTGTCCTGTCTCTAACTCATGGATCCAGTCTGATGATGTGATGTGTGTCCTGTCTCTAACTCATAGATCCAGTCTGATGTGTGTCCTGTCTCTAACTCATAGATCCAGTCTGATGTGTGTCCTGTCTCTAACTCATAGATCCAGTCTGATGTGTGTCCTGTCTCTAACTCATGGATCCAGTCTGATGTGTGTCCTGTCTCTAACTCATAGATCCAGTCTGATGTGTGATGTGATGTGTCCTGTCTCTAACTCATAGATCCATCTGATGTGTCCTGTCTCTAACTCATGGATCCAGTCTGATGTGTGTCCTTTCTCTAACTCATGGATCCAGTCTGATGTGTGTCCTGTCTCTAACTCATAGATCCAGTCTGATGTGTGTCCTGTCTCTAATAGATCCAGTCTGATGTGTCCTGTCTCTAACTCTGGATCCAGTCTGATGTGTGTCCTGTCTCTAACTCATAGATCCAGTCTGATGTGTGTCCTGTCTCTAACTCATAGATCCAGTCTGATGTGTGTCCTGTCTCTAACTCATAGATCCAGTCTGATGTGTGTCCTGTCTCTAACTCATAGATCCAGTCTGATGTGTGTCCTGTCTCTAACTCATAGATCCAGTCTGATGTGTGTCCTGTCTCTAACTCATAGATCCAGTCTGATGTCTGTCCTGTCTCTAACTCATAGATCCAGTCTGATGTGTGTCCTGTCTCTAACTCATAGATCCAGTCTGATGTGTGTCCTGTCTCTAACTCATAGATCCAGTCTGATGTGTGTCCTGTCTCTAACTCATGGATCCAGTCTGATGTCTGATGTGTGTCCTGTCTCTAACTCATAGATCCAGTCTGATGTGTGTCCTGTCTCTAACTCATAGATCCAGTCTGATGTGTGTCCTGTCTCTAACTCATAGATCCAGTCTGATGTGTGTCCTGTCTCTAACTCATAGATCCAGTCTGATGTGTGTCCTGTCTCTAACTCATAGATCCAGTCTGATGTGTGTCCTGTCTCTAACTCATAGATCCAGGATCCAGTCTAACTCATGGATCCAGTCTGATGTCTGTCCTGTCTCTAACTCATAGATCCAGTCTGATGTCTGTCCTGTCTCTAACTCATGGATCCAGTCTGATGTGTGTCCTGTCTCTAACTCATAGATCCAGTCTGATGTGTGATGTGTGTCCTGTCTCTAACTCATAGATCCAGTCTGATGTGTGTCCTGTCTCTAACTCATAGATCCAGTCTGATGTGTGTCCTGTCTCTAACTCATAGATCCAGTCTGATGTGTGTCCTGTCTCTAACTCATAGATCCAGTCTGATGTGTGTCCTGTCTCTAACTCATAGATCCAGTCTGATGTGTGTCCTGTCTCTAACTCATGGATCCAGTCTGATGTGTGTCCTGTCTCTAACTCATAGATCCAGTCTGATGTGTGTCCTGTCTCTAACTCATAGATCCAGTCTGATGTGTGTCCTGTCTCTAACTCATAGATCCAGTCTGATGTGTGTCCTGTCTCTAACTCATGGATCCAGTCTGATGTGTGTCCTGTCTCTAACTCATAGATCCAGTCTGATGTCTGTCCTGTCTCTAACTCATGGATCCAGTCTGATGTGTGTCCTGTCTCTAACTCATGGATCCAGTCTGATGTGTGTCCTGTCTCTAACTCATAGATCCAGTCTGATGTGTGACTCATGGTCCTGTCTCTAACTCATGGATCCAGTCTGATGTGTGTCCTGTCTCTAACTCATGGATCCAGTCTGATGTGTGTCCTGTCTCTAACTCATAGATCCAGTCTGATGTGTGTCCTGTCTCTAACTCATAGATCAGTCTGATGTCTGTCCTGTCTGATGTCTGATGTGTGTCCTGTCTCTAACTCTAACTCATAGATCCAGTCTGATGTGTGTCCTGTCTCTAACTCATAGATCCAGTCTGATGTGTGTCCTGTCTCTAACTCATAGATCCAGTCTGATGTGTGTCCTGTGTCTAACTCATAGATCCAGTCTGATGTCTGATGTGTGTCCTGTCTCTAACTCATAGATCCAGTCTGTGATCTAACTCATAGATCCAGTCTGTCTCTAACTCATAGATCCAGTCTGATGTGTGATGTGTGTCCTGTCTCTAACTCATGGATCCAGTCTGATGTGTGTCCTGTCTCTAACTCATAGATCCAGTCTGATGTGTGTCCTGTCTCTAACTCATAGATCCAGTCTGATGTGTGTCCTGTCTCTAACTCATGGATCCAGTCTGATGTGTGTCCTGTCTCTAACATAGATCCAGTCTGATGTCTGTCCTGGATCCAGTCTGATGTGTGTCCTGTGTCTAACTCATAGATCCAGTCTGATATGTGATGTGTCTCTAACTCATAGATCCAGTCTGATATGTGATGTGTGTCCTGTACCTCTGATGGGATACTGTAGCTGGTCAGGAGAGGTTCAACAGTATAACCTCCGCCTACTACCGTGGGGCCAAAGGCATAGTACTGGTCTATGACATCACCAAGCAGGAAACGTTCGACGACCTTCCCAAGTGGATGAAGATGATCGACAAGGTAAAAGTGATATTATCAATACATTACCTTTTTTTTTTCTCCATTGTATCCAAACTTTTATATTGCTGTTTTTTTCTCCTGCTCAGGTCAAATTTGTTATATATTTTTTTAAACTCAGGGCCTTATACATCATCGTGGATTATCATTGATAACAGAAATCATTATGTAGTACTAGGCACAAAGGACCAGCCGGAACACCACTGGGATGGGCCACATACCTCTCCTCTCTGTTACTACAGTAATATACACTACCGTTCAAAAGTTTGGGGTCACTTCGAAAATGGCCTTGTTTTTGAAAAAAAAGCAAAAAAAAAAAATGGTTTGTTATAATAATATCAAATTGATCAGAAATACAGTGTCGACATTGTTAATGTTGTAAATGACTATTGCAGCTGGAAACGGCAGATTAAAAAAAAATGGAATAGAGACCCATTATCAGCAAACATCACTCCTGTGTTCCAATGGCACATTGTGTTAGCTAATCCAAGTTTATCATTTTAAAAGGCAAATTGATCATTAGAAAACCCTTTGGAAATTAGGTTAGCACAGCTGAAAACTGTTCTGATTAAAAAGAAGCAATAAAACTGGCCTTCTTTAGACTAGTTGAGTATCTGGAGCATCAGCATTTGTGGGTTCGATTACAGGATCAAAATGGCCACAAACAAATAACTTTCTTCTGAAACTCGTCAGTCCATTCTTGTTCTGAGAAATTAAGGCTATTCCATGCGAGAAATTGCCAAGAAACTGAAGATCTCGTACAACGTTGTGTACTACACCCTTCACAGAACAGCTCAAACTGGCTCTAACCAGAATAAGAAAGAAGAGTGGGAGGCCCCGGTGCACAACTGAGCAAGAGGACAAGTACATTAGAGTGTCTAGTTTGAGAAACAGACGCCTCACAAGTCCTCAACTGGCAGCTTCATTAAATAGTACCCACAAAACACCAGTCTCAACGTCAACAGTGAAGAGGCGACTCCGGGATGCTCTTTCTATTCTGATTGGAGCTTCTGTGAAGGGAGTAGTACACAGTACATACATCTCATCTCTCACTCTCTGTCATTGGCCAGTATGCTTCAGAAGAGGCAGAGCTGCTGCTGGTGGGGAACAAGCTGGACTGTGAACCCGGACCGCATCATCACTAAACAGACTGCGGAGAGGGTGAGTCGAATACTGATCTACAATCAGTTGTGGGGAAAAACCTTCTCAGAGAGGAAATTTCCCAAGTCAGGGTTTTCTTTACTTCTAATCTTCACTGATGGATTTAACAGATTGTGTAGCGCATCACTGTACTGTACATCACTGTACTGTACATCACTGTACTGTACATCACTGTGGGGAACTGTACATCACTCTGTACATCACTGTACTGTACTGGGGTGGCAGGGTAGCCTAGTGGTTAGAGCGTTGGTAACCGGAAGGTTAGTAACCAGAAGGTTTCAAGTTCAAACCCCCGAGCTGACAAGGTACAAATCTGTCGTTCTGCCCCTGAACAGGCAGTTAACCCACTGTTCCTAGGTCCTCATTGAAAATAAGAATTTGTTCTTAACTGAGTAACTTCTTAACTGCCTAGTAAAAAAAGGTAAAATAAAAATACTGTACCACTTTGCTGTACTGTACATTTGCTGTACTGTACCACTGACGCTGTGCTGTACCACTGTACATCTGTGCTGTGCTGTACTGTGCACCATACCACTGTACTGTGCTGTACAGACTGTGCATTGTACTGTACCACTGTACATCACTGTACTAATGTACATCACTACTGTAGTGTACCGTGCTGTGGTGTACCGTGCTGTGGTGTACACCGTGCACCGTGCACTGTACCGTGCTGTGCTGTGCTGTATCTGTACCGTGCTGTGCTGTACCACTGTGCTGTACACCACTGTATACCACTGTATATTACTGTGCTGTGCACCATTATACATCACTGTACTGTACCACTGTATACATCACTGTACTGTACTGTGTGTACGTCACTGTACTGTACTGTACACTGCTATTATGTATCACTGTACTGTAACTATACAGTGTACACCACTGTACTGTACATCACTGTACTAATGTACATCACTGTACTAATGTACATCACTGTACTAATGTACATCACTGTACTAATGTACATCACTGTACTGTACTGTACTAATGTACACCACAGTACTAATGTACACCACAGTACTGTACATCACAGTACTAATATGCATCACAGTACTAATGTACATCACAGTACTAATATGCATCACAGTACTAATGTACATCACAGTACTAATATACATCACAGTACTAATATACATCACAGTACTAATATACACCACAGTACTAATGTACACCACAGTACTGTACATCACAGTACTGTACATCACAGTACTAATATACATCACAAGTACTAATATACACCACAGTACTAATGTACATCACAGTACTGTACATCACAGTACTAATGTACACCACAGTACTAATGTACACCACAGTACTGTACATCACAGTACTAATATGCATCACAGTACTAATGTACATCACAGTACTGTACATCACAGTACTAATGTACATCACAATACTAATGTACATCACAGTACTGATATACATCACAGTACTGATATACATCACAGTACTGATATACATGCAGTACTAATATACACCACAGTACTAATATACACCACAGTACTAATATACATCCCAGTACTAATATACACCACAGTACTAATATACACCACAGTACTAATATACACCACAGTACTAATATACATCAGTATATATACATCACAGTACTAATATACACCACAGTACTAATATACACCACAGTACTGTACATCACAGTACTAATATACACCAAAAGTACTAATATACATCACAGTACTAATATACACCCACAGTACTAATATACACCACAGTAGTACTAATATACACCACAGTACTAATATGTACTAATATACACCACAGTACTAATATACATCTGTACATCATCAGTACTAATATACATCACAGTACTAATATACACCACAGTACTAATATGCATCACAGTACTAATATACATCACAGTACTAATATACATCACAGTACTAATATACACCACAGTACTGTACATCCATCACTAATATACATCACAGTATGTACATCACAGTACTAATATACATCACAGTACTAATATACTTACAGTACTAATGTACTAATATACACCACAGTACTGTACATCACAGTACTAATAGACATATACTAATATACACCACAGTACTAATATACATCACAGTACTAATATACATCACAGTACTAATATGCATCACAGTACTAATATACATCACAGTACTAATATACATCACAGTACTAATATACACCACAGTACTAATATACACCACAGTACTGTACATCACAGTACTAATATACACCACAGTATTAATATACACCACAGTACTAATATACATCACAGTACTGTACATCACAGTACTAATATACACCCACAGTACTAATATACGTATAATATACACCACAGTACTAATATACATCACAGTACTAATATACATCACAGTACTAATATACCCAGTACTGTACATCACAGTACTAATATACACCACAGTACATCACAGTACTAATATACATCACAGTACATAATATGCATCACAGTACTACATCACAGTACTAATATCACAGTACTGTACACCACAGTACTAATATACACCACAGTACTAATATACACCACCACAGTACTAATATACACATCACAGTACTAATATACATCACAGTACTAATATACATCACAGTACTAATATACACCACAGATATAGTGCTAATATACACCACAGTACTAATATACATCACAGTACTAATATACATCACAGTACTGTGATACTAATATCACAGTACTGATATACATCCAATGCTGTACATGATATACATCACAGTACTAATATACACCACATATACATCACAGTACTAATATACATCCCAGTAACTAATATACATCAGTACTAATATACTCCACAGTACTGTACATCACAGTACTAATATCACAGTACTAATATACACCACAGTACTAATATACACCACATCACAGTACTAATATACATCACAGTACCTAATATGTACTGTACACAGTACTAATATACATCACGCTAATATACATCAGTACTGATAGTACTAATATCACAGTACTAATATACATCACAGTACTAATATACATCACAGTACTAATATACATCACAGTACTAATATACATCACAGTACTAATATACACCACAGTATAATATACACCACAGTACTGTACATCACAGTACTAATATACATCACAGTACTAATATACACCACAGTACCTAATGTACTAATATACACCACAGTACTAATGTACATCCACAGTACTAATATACACCACAGTACTAATATACACCACAGTACTAATATACACCACAGTACTAATATACATCACAGTACTAATATACACCCACAGTACTAATATACACCACAGACACTAATATACATCACAGTACTAATATGCATCACAGTACTAATATACACCACAGTACTAATATACATCACAGTACTAATATACATCACAGTACTAATATACACCACAGTACTAATATACACCACAGTACTGTACATCACAGTACTAATATACACCACAGTACTAATATACATCACAGTACTAATATGCATCACAGTACTAATATACACCACAGTACTAATATGCATCACAGTACTAATGTACATCACAGTACTAATATACACCACAGTACTAATATACACCACAGTACTGTACATCACAGTACTAATATGCATCACAGTACTAATATACATCACAGTACTAATGTACACCACAGTACATCACAGTACTGTACATCACAGTACTGTACATCACAGTACTAATATACATCACAGTACTGTACACCACAGTACTAATATACATCACAGTACTAATATACACCACAGTACTAATGTACATCACTGTACTGTACATCACTGTACTGTACATCACTGTACTGTACCGTACATCACCGTACTGTACTGTACATCACTGTACTGTACTGTACATCACTGTACTGTACTGTACATCACTGTACTGTACATCACTTCACTGTACATCACTGTACATCACTTCACTGTACATCACTGTACATCACTTCACTGTACATCACTGTACTGTACATCACTGTACTGTACATCACTGTACTGTACATCACTGTACTGTACATCACTGTACTGTACATCACTGTACTGTACATCACTGTACTGTACCGTACATCACTGTACCTAATGTGTACATCACTGTACTGTACTGTACATCACTGTACT
>NW_027009113.1:0-23401 GCF_036934945.1 Oncorhynchus masou masou | reverse complement strand
TGTGATGTATATTAGTACTGTGATGTATATTAGTACTGTGATGTATATTAGTACTGTGATGTATATTAGTACTGTGGTGTATATTAGTACTGTGGTGTATATTAGTACTGTGGTGTATATTAGTACTGTGATGTATATTAGTACTGTGATGTATATTAGTACTGTGATGTATATTAGTACTGTGATGTATATTAGTACTGTGATGTACAGTACAGTACTGTGATGCATATTAGTACTGTGATGTACAGTACTGTGATGTATATCAGTACTGTGGTGTATATCAGTACTGTGGTGTATATTAGTACTGTGATGTACATCAGTACCTGTGATGTATATCAGTACTGTGGTGTATATTAGTACTGTGATGTATATCAGTACTGTGATGTATATCAGTACTGTGATGTATATCAGTACTGTGATGTACATTAGTACTGTGATGTACATTAGTACTGTGATGTACATTAGTACTGTGATGTACATTAGTACTGTGATGTACATTAGTACTGTGATGTATATCAGTACTGTGATGTATATCAGTACTGTGATGTATATCAGTACTGTGATGTATATTAGTACTGTGATGTATATCAGTACTGTGATGTATATCAGTACTGTGATGTATATTAGTACTGTGATGTATATTAGTACTGTGATGTATATTAGTACTGTGATGTACAGTACAGTACTGTGATGTATATTAGTACTGTGATGTACATTAGTACTGTGGTGTATATTAGTACTGTGATGTATACTAGTACTGTGATGCACATTAGTACTGTGATGCACATTAGTACTGTGATGCACATTAGTACTGTGATGCACATTAGTACTGTGATGCACATTAGTACTGTGATGCACATTAGTACTGTGATGCACATTAGTACTGTGATGCATATTAGTACTGTGGTGTATATTAGTACTGTGATGTATATTAGTACTGTGATGTATATTAGTACTGTGATGTATATTAGTACTGTGATGTACATCAGTACTGTGATGTATATCAGTACTGTGATGTATATTAGTACTGTGATGTACATTAGTACTGTGATGTATATTAGTACTGTGATGTATATTAGTACTGTGGTGTATATTAGTACTGTGATGTACAGTACTGTGATGCATATTAGTACTGTGATGTACATTAGTACTGTGGTGTATATTAGTACTGTGGTGTATATTAGTACTGTGATGTATATTAGTACTGTGGTGTATATTAGTACTGTGATGTATATTAGTACTGTGATGTACAGTACTGTGATGTATATTAGTACTGTGATGTATATTAGTACTGTGATGTATATTAGTACTGTGATGTATATTAGTACTGTGATGCATATTAGTACTGTGATGCACATTAGTACTGTGATGCACATTAGTACTGTGATGCACATTAGTACTGTGATGTACATTAGTACTGTGATGTACATTAGTACTGTGATGTGTATTAGTACTGTGATGTATATTAGTACTGTGGGGTATATTAGTACTGTGATGTACATTAGTACTGTGGTGTATATTAGTACTGTGATGTATATTAGTACTGTGATGTATATTAGTACTGTGGTGTATATTAGTACTGTGATGTATATTAGTACTGTGATGTACAGTACTGTGATGTATATTAGTACTGTGATGTACATTAGTACTGTGATGTATATTAGTACTGTGATGTACATTAGTACTGTGATGCACATTAGTACTGTGATGTACATTAGTACTGTGATGTATATTAGTACTGTGGTGTATATTAGTACTGTGGTGTATATTAGTACTGTGATGTATATTAGTACTGTGATGTATATTAGTACTGTGATGTATATTAGTACTGTGATGTATATTAGTACTGTGATGTATATTAGTACTGTGATGTATATTAGTACTGTGATGTACAGTACAGTACTGTGATGCATATTAGTACTGTGATGTACAGTACTGTGATGTATATCAGTACTGTGATGTATATCAGTACTGTGGTGTATATTAGTACTGTGATGTATATTAGTACTGTGATGTATATTAGTACTGTGATGTACATCAGTACTGTGATGTATATCAGTACTGTGGTGTATATTAGTACTGTGATGTATATTAGTACTGTGATGTATATCAGTACTGTGATGTATATCAGTACTGTGATGTATATCAGTACTGTGATGTATATCAGTACTGTGATGTATATCAGTACTGTGATGTACATTAGTACTGTGATGTACATTAGTACTGTGATGTACATTAGTACTGTGATGTACATTAGTACTGTGATGTATATCAGTACTGTGATGTATATCAGTACTGTGATGTATATTAGTACTGTGATGTATATCAGTACTGTGATGTATATCAGTACTGTGATGTATATTAGTACTGTGATGTATATTAGTACTGTGATGTATATTAGTACTGTGATGTACAGTACAGTACTGTGATGTATATTAGTACTGTGATGTATATTAGTACTGTGATGTACATTAGTACTGTGGTGTATATTAGTACTGTGGTGTATATTAGTACTGTGGTGTATATTAGTACTGTGATGTATATTAGTACTGTGATGTATATTAGTACTGTGATGTACATTAGTACTGTGGTGTATATTAGTACTGTGATGTATATCAGTACTGTGATGTATATTAGTACTGTGGTGTATATTAGTACTGTGATGTATATCAGTACTGTGATGTACATTAGTACTGTGATGCATATTAGTACTGTGATGTATATTAGTACTGTGGTGTATATTAGTACTGTGATGTATATTAGTACTGTGATGTACAGTACTGTGATGTATATTAGTACTGTGATGCATATTAGTACTGTGATGCACATTAGTACTGTGATGTACATTAGTACTGTGATGCATATTAGTACTGTGATGCACATTAGTACTGTGATGCACATTAGTACTGTGATGTACATTAGTACTGTGATGTATATTAGTACTGTGATGTATATTAGTACTGTGATGTACATTAGTACTGTGGTGTATATTAGTACTGTGATGTATATCAGTACTGTGATGTATATTAGTACTGTGATGTATATTAGTACTGTGATGTATATTAGTACTGTGATGTACATTAGTACTGTGGTGTATATTAGTACTGTGATGTATATCAGTACTGTGATGTATATTAGTACTGTGGTGTATATTAGTACTGTGATGTATATTAGTACTGTGATGTACAGTACTGTGATGTATATTAGTACTGTGATGCATATTAGTACTGTGATGCACATTAGTACTGTGATGCATATTAGTACTGTGATGCACATTAGTACTGTGATGCACATTAGTACTGTGATGCACATTAGTACTGTGATGTATATTAGTACTGTGATGTATATTAGTACTGTGGTGTATATTAGTACTGTGATGTATATTAGTACTGTGATGTATATTAGTACTGTGATGTATATTAGTACTGTGATGTATATCAGTACTGTGATGTATATCAGTACTGTGATGTATATTAGTACTGTGATGTATATTAGTACTGTGATGTATATTAGTACTGTGATGTATATTAGTACTGTGATGTACAGTACAGTACTGTGATGTATATTAGTACTGTGGTGTATATTAGTACTGTGATGTATATCAGTACTGTGATGTATTTCAGTACTGTGATGTATATTAGTACTGTGATGTATATTAGTACTGTGATGTACAGTACAGTACTGTGATGTATATTAGTACTGTGATGTATATTAGTACTGTGATGTACAGTACAGTACTGTGATGTATATTAGTACTGTGATGTATATTAGTACTGTGATGTACAGTACAGTACTGTGATGCGCTACACAATCTGTTAAATCCATCAGTGAAGATTAGAAGTAAAGAAAACCCTGACTTGGGGAAATTTCCTCTCTGAGAAGGTTTTTCCCGTCAACTGATTGTAGATCAGTATTCGACTCACCCTCTCCGCAGTCTGTTTAGTGATGATGCGGTCCGTCTCACAGTCCAGCTTGTTCCCCACCAGCAGCAGCTCTGCCTCTTCTGAAGCATACTGGCCAATGACAGAGAGGAGAGAGATGAGATGTATGTAATGTGCACTACTCCCTTCACAGAAGCTCCAATCAGAATAGAAAGAGCATCCCGGAGTCGCCTCTTCACTGTTGACGTTGAGACTGGGGTTTTGCGGGTACTATTTAATGAAGCTGCCGGTTGAGGACTTGTGAGGCGTCTGTTTCTCAAACTAGACACTCTAATGTACTTGTCCTCTTGCTCAGTTGTGCACCGGGGCCTCCCACTCTTCTTTCTATTCTGGTTAGAGCCAGTTTGAGCTGTTCTGTGAAGGGTGTAGTACACAACGTTGTACGAGATCTTCAGTTTCTTGGCAATTTCTCGCATGGAATAGCCTTAATTTCTCAGAACAAGAATGGACTGACGAGTTTCAGAAGAAAGTTATTTGTTTGTGGCCATTTTGAGCCTGTAATCGAACCCACAAATGCTGATGCTCCAGATACTCAACTAGTCTAAAGAAGGCCAGTTTTATTGCTTCTTTAATCAGAACAGTTTTCAGCTGTGCTAACCTAATTTCCAAAGGGTTTTCTAATGATCAATTTGCCTTTTAAAATGATAAACTTGGATTAGCTAACACAACGTGCCATTGGAACACAGGAGTGATGTTTGCTGATAATGGGTCTCTACTCCATTTTTTTTTTTAATCTGCCGTTTCCAGCTGCAATAGTCATTTACAACATTAACAATGTCGACACTGTATTTCTGATCAATTTGATATTATTATAACAAACCATTTTTTTTTTTGCTTTTCTTTTCAAAAACAAGGCCATTTTCGAAGTGACCCCAAACTTTTGAACGGTAGTGTATATTACTGTAGTAACAGAGAGGAGAGGTATGTGGCCCATCCCAGTGGTGTTCCGGGCTGGTCCTTTGTGCCTAGTACTACATAATGATTTCTGTTATCAATGATAATCCACGATGATGTATAAGGCCCTGAGTTTTAAAAAATATATAACAAATTTGACCTGAGCAGGGGAGAAAAAAACAGCAATATAAAAGTTTGGATACAATGGAGAAAAAAAAGGTAATGTATTGATAATATCACTTTTACCTTGTCGATCATCTTCATCCACTTGGGAAGGTCGTCGAACGTTTCCTGCTTGGTGATGTCATAGACCAGTACTATCCCTTTGGCCCCACGGTAGTAGGCGGAGGTTATACTGTTGAACCTCTCCTGACCAGCTGTATCCCTGGAGGTACAGGACACATCACATATCAGACTGGATCTATGAGTTAGAGACAGGACACATCAGACTGGATCCATGAGTTAGAGACAGAACACACATCAGACTGGATCTATGAGTTAGAGACAGGACACATCACACATCAGACTGGATCCATGAGTTAGAGACAGGACACACATCAGACTGGATCCATGAGTTAGAGACAGAACACACATCAGACTGGATCCATGAGTTAGAGACAGGACACACATCAGACTGGATCTATGAGTTAGAGACAGGACACACATCAGACTGGATCCATGAGTTAGAGACAGGACACACATCAGACTGGATCTATGAGTTAGAGACAGGACACACATCAGACTGGATCCATGAGTTAGAGACAGGACACACATCAGACTGGATCCATGAGTTAGAGACAGGACACACATCAGACTGGATCTATGAGTTAGAGACAGGACACACATCAGACTGGATCTATGAGTTAGAGACAGGACACACATCAGACTGGATCCATGAGTTAGAGACAGGACACACATCAGACTGGATCTATGAGTTAGAGACAGGACACACATCAGACTGGATCTATGAGTTAGAGACAGGACACACATCAGACTGGATCTATGAGTTAGAGACAGGACACACATCAGACTGGATCCATGAGTTAGAGACAGGACACACATCAGACTGGATCTATGAGTTAGAGACAGGACACACATCAGACTGGATCCATGAGTTAGAGACAGGACACACATCAGACTGGATCTATGAGTTAGAGACAGGACACACATCAGACTGGATCTATGAGTTAGAGACAGGACACACATCAGACTGGATCTATGAGTTAGAGACAGGACACACATCAGACTGGATCCATGAGTTAGAGACAGGACACACATCACATATCAGACTGGATCCATGAGTTAGAGACAGGACACATCAGACTGGATCTATGAGTTAGAGACAGGACACACATCAGACTGGATCTATGAGTTAGAGACAGGACACACATCAGACTGGATCCATGAGTTAGAGACAGGACACACATCAGACTGGATCTATGAGTTAGAGACAGGACAGACATCAGACTGGATCTATGAGTTAGAGACAGGACACACATCAGACTGGATCTATGAGTTAGAGACAGGACACACATCAGACTGGATCTATGAGTTAGAGACAGGACACACATCAGACTGGATCCATGAGTTAGAGACAGGACACACATCACATATCAGACCGGAGCTATGAGTTAGGGCCATGAGGTTTTCCAGACCAAGTCACCTGACATGACCTGGGAAAATAAGGCCCTAGTTAAAGCTAATAACATGTGTTGGTCAGGGAAAACTGGGCCCTAGTTAAAGCTAATAACATGTGTTCGTCAGGGAAAACTGGGCCCTAGTTAAAGCTAATAACATGTGTTCGTCAGGGAAAACTGGGCCCTAGTTAAAGCTAATAACATGTGTTGGTCAGGGAAAACTGAGCCCTAGTTAAAGCTAATAACATGTGTTGGTCAGTGAAAACTGGGCCCTAGTTAAAGCTAATAACAAACAAAGAAATTGCTGAACTTCATGTGAATTAATTTCCATATACAAATCTAGCCAACTATGGTGCAGAGGTAAACAGACCGTCAGTCAATCCGCCCGCCAGTCAGTCAGTCAGTCCGCCAGCCAGCCAGCCAGCCAGCCAGCCAGCCAGCCAGCCCGCCAGCCAGTCAGTCCGCCCGCCAGCCAGCCAGCCAGCCCGCCAGCTAGCCAGCCAGCCAGTCCGCCAGTCAGTCAGCCAGTCAGCCAGCCCGCCAGCCAGCCCGCCAGTCAGTCCGCCAGCCAGCCAGCCAGCCAGCCAGCCAGTCAGTCAGTCCACCAGCTAGTCAGTCAGTCCGCCAGTCAGTCAGTCCGCCAGCCAGTCAGCCAGCCAGTCAGTCAGTCCACCAGCTAGTCAGTCAGTCCGCCAGCTAGTCAGTCAGTCCGCCAGCCAGCCAGCCAGCCAGCCAGTCAGTCAGTCCACCAGCTAGTCAGTCAGTCCACCAGCCAGTCAGTCAGTCCGCCAGCCAGTCAGTCAGTCAGTACACCAGCCAGTCAGTCAGTACACCAGCTAGTCAGTCAGTCCGCCAGCCAGTCAGTCAGTCCGCCAGCCAGTCAGTCAGTCAGTACACCAGCCAGTCAGTCAGTACACCAGCCAGTCAGTCAGTACACCAGCCAGTCAGTCAGTACACCAGCCAGTCAGTCAGTCCACCAGCCAGTCAGTCCACCAGCCAGTCAGTCCACCAGCCAGTCAGTCAGTGTATGAGCAGCAGTAGAGAAGTAGAAGTGACAAAGCAGGGTTAGATGTTGCCTCCCATGAAGTGGTTAGGGCTGACTGACAGGCCAAGAGAGCGGTTAGGGCTGACTGACAGGCCAAGAGAGCGGTTAGGGCTGACTGACAGGCCAAGAGAGCGGTTAGGGCTGACAGACAGGCCAAGAGAGAGGTTAGGGCTGACAGACAGGCCAAGAGAGAGGTTAGGGCTGACTGACAGGCCAAGAGAGAGGTTAGGGCAGACACCTGAAACCCCACCTCTTCAAGGAATACCTAGGATAGGATAAAGTAATCCTTCTCACCCCCCCCCCCCTTAAATGATTTAGATGCACTATTGTAAAGTGGCTGTTCCACTGGATGTCAGAAGGTGAATTCACCAATTTGTAAGTCGCTCTGGATAAGAGCGTCTGCTAAATGACTTAAATGTAATGTAAATGTAAGAGAGAGGTTAGGGCTGACTGACAGGCCAAGAGAGAGGTTAGGGCAGACTGACAGGCCAAGAGAGAGGTTAGGGCAGACTGACAGGCCAAGAGAGAGGTTAGGGCAGACTGACAGGCCAAGAGAGAGGTTAGGGCAGACTGACAGGCCAAGAGAGAGGTTAGGGCAGACTGACAGGCCAAGAGAGAGGTTAGGGCTGACTGACAGGCCAAGAGAGAGGTTAGGGCTGACTGACAGGCCAAGAGAGAGGTTAGGGCTGACTGACAGGCCAAGAGAGAGGTTAGGGCTGACTGACAGGCCAAGAGAGAGGTTAGGGCTGACTGACAGGCCAAGAGAGGTTAGGGCTGACTGACAGGCCAAGAGAGAGGTTAGGGCTGACTGACAGGCCAAGAGAGAGGTTAGGGCTGACTGACAGGCCAAGAGAGAGGTTAGGGCTGACTGACAGGCCAAGAGAGCGGTTAGGGCTGACAGACAGGCCAAGAGAGAGGTTAGGGCTGACTGACAGGCCAAGAGAGAGGTTAGGGCAGACTGACAGGCCAAGAGAGAGGTTAGGGCTGACTGACAGGCCAAGAGAGAGGTTAGGGCTGACTGACAGGCCAAGAGAGCGGTTAGGGCTGACAGACAGGCCAAGAGAGAGGTTAGGGCTGACTGACAGGCCAAGAGAGAGGTTAGGGCAGACTGACAGGCCAAGAGAGAGGTTAGGGCTGACTGACAGGCCAAGAGAGAGGTTAGGGCAGACTGACAGGCCAAGAGAGAGGTTAGGGCAGACTGACAGGCCAAGAGAGAGGTTAGGGCTGACTGACAGGCCAAGAGAGCGGTTAGGGCTGACAGACAGGCCAAGAGAGAGGTTAGGGCTGACTGACAGGCCAAGAGAGAGGTTAGGGCAGACTGACAGGCCAAGAGAGAGGTTAGGGCTGACTGACAGGCCAAGAGAGAGGTTAGGGCTGACTGACAGGCCAAGAGAGAGGTTAGGGCTGACTGACAGGCCAAGAGAGGGGTTAGGGCTGACTGACAGGCCAAGAGAGAGGTTAGGGCTGACTGACAGGCCAAGAGAGAGGTTAGGGCTGACTGACAGGCCAAGAGAGAGGTTAGGGCAGACTGACAGGCCAAGAGAGAGGTTAGGGCTGACTGACAGGCCAAGAGAGAGGTTAGGGCTGACTGACAGGCCAAGAGAGAGGTTAGGGCTGACTGACAGGCCAAGAGAGCGGTTAGGGCTGACAGACAGGCCAAGAGAGCGGTTAGGGCTGACAGACAGGACAAGAGAGCGGTTAGGGCTGACAGACAGGACAAGAGAGCGGTTAGGGCTGACTGACAGGCCAAGAGAGAGGTTAGGGCTGACAGACAGGCCAAGAGAGAGATTAGGGCTGACAGACCGGTCAAGAAAGACAAGTTAAGGCAGACTGACAAAAAGAGAGAGAGGTTAGGGTTGACTGACACAGTGATGGAGCCTCAGCCAAGACCAGGTGGTGAGAGGAGGCAGTCAGCACGAGTACGTAGACAGGCATCCTGAATCGACGGGGGATGGGTGGAGGTAGGGACACGAGAGATTGGGAGTGGATGAGGGACGAGGTCGGTAAAACAGAACAAATTGTGTTATCAGTGAAGGCTATGCACACATTTCAGCCCAGGTAGCAGTCACACACTCATCCTACATGGCAACATCAGCATGTGTAGCTACAGTATCTGTGGTGTCATGTAGCCGTAGCATGAAAAGGTCAGCTACTCTGTGCAGCGGAAGTGAACAAGACAGAACGGTCGATTACTGTCGACTGAAGCGTCACTTAATGTTGTATGTCAGGGGTCATCAAACTACATTCAGCCACGGGACAATGTCTTCTTGAGTGGATGGTCAGGGGGCCAGATCATAACGGCTAGCGTAGCCTAGTGGTTAGAGGGGAGGGGCGGCAGCGTAGCCTAGTGGTTAGAGGGGAGGGGCGGCAGCGTAGCCTAGTGGTTAGAGGGGAGGAGCAGCAGCGTAGCCTAGTGGTTAGAGGGGAGGGGCAGCAGCGTAGCCTAGTGGTTAGAGGGGAGGGGCGGCAGCGTAGCCTAGTGGTTAGAGGGGAGGGGCGGCAGCGTAGCCTAGTGGTTAGAGTGGAGGGGCGGCAGGGTAGCCTAGTGGTTAGAGGGGAGGTGCGGCAGCGTAGCCTAGTGGTTAGAGGGGAGGGGCGGCAGCGTAGCCTAGTGGTTAGAGGGGAGGAGCGGCAGCGTAGCCTAGTGGTTAGAGGGGAGGAGCGGCAGCGTAGCCTAGTGGTTAGAGGGGAGGGGCGGCAGCGTAGCCTAGTGGTTAGAGGGGAGGGGCGGCAGCGTAGCCTAGTGGTTAGAGGGGAGGGGCGGCAGCGTAGCCTAGTGGTTAGAGTGGAGGGGCGGCAGCGTAGCCTAGTGGTTAGAGGAATAGGGGCGGCAGCGTAGCCTAGTGGTTAGAGGGGAGGGGCGGCAGGTAGCCTAGTGGTTAGAGGGGAGGGGCGGCAGGTAGCCTAGTGGTTAGAGGGGAGGGGCGGCAGCGTAGCCTAGTGGTTAGAGGGGAGGGGCGGCAGTGTAGCCTAGTGGTTAAAGTGGAGGGGCGGCAGCGTAGCCTAGTGGTTAGAGTGGAGGGCGGCGCGTGAGCCTAGTGGTTAGAGGGGAGGGGCGGCAGGTAGCCTAGTGGTTAGTGGGGAGGGGCGGCAGGTAGCCTAGTGGTTAGAGGGGAGGGGCGGCAGCGTAGCCTAGTGGTTAGAGCATTGGGCCAGTAACCGAAAGGTTGCAAGATCAAATCCCCGAGCTGACAAGGTAAAAAATCTGTTGTTCTACCCCTGAACAAGGCAGTTTAACCCACTGTTCCTAGGCCGTCACTGAAAATAAGAGTTTGTTCAAATTATAAGAATTTGTTCTTAAATAACTTGCCTAGTAAAAGGTCAAGTAAAAAATATTTTACTGAGTGACCGTTCATATGAGGAAATCAGTCAATTGAAATAAATAAATTAGACCCTAATCTATGGATTTCACATGACCGGGAATAGGCACCCATCTGTTGATCACAAATACCTCTTAAAAACAAATATCTCGTCACGGTATATCTGTAAATTCAAAGTGCCATCAATAAAAATGCAACTGTATTCATTGACTTTGCTTATGCCTACCCCCCACCACCACGGGGCAGTCTGTTCACAACGTTGACATCAGCAAACCGCTCGCACACGCCACGCCATACACGTGGTCTGCGGTTGTGAGGCCCGTCGGATGTACTGCCAAAGTCCCTAAAATGACGTTGGAGGCAGCTTATGGTAAAGTAATTAACATAACATTTCTCTGGCAACAGCTCTGGTTGACATTCCTGCAGGCAGCCGGGGCAATTGCACGCTCCCTCAAAACGTGAGACATCTGTGGCATTGTGTTGTTTAACAAAACTGCACATTTTAGAGTGGCCTTTTATTGTCCCCGAGCACCAGGTGCACCTGTGAAATAATCATGCTGTTTAATCAGATTTTTGATATGCCACACCTGTCAGGTGGATGGATTATCTTGGCAAAGGAGAAAATGCTCACTAACAGGGGTGTAAACACATTTCTGCGTGAGATAGTGGAACAGACAGAGGCCTATGATGACTTCCTGTTTCCTGTTGACTCACCAGATCTGCAACCTGATCTTCTTCCCTCTCAGCTCCACCGTCTTGATCTTAAAATCTACTCCTACAGGAAGAAAACAGGGCCAAATGTGTCTTTTGTCATGTTTTTCCATGCGCTTTCCCCTGTCATTCAGCCAGCCTATCAGCCAGCCAGCCAGCCTGCCTATCAGCCAGCCAGCCAGCCAGCCAGCCTGCCTATCAGCCAGCCAGCCAGCCTGCCTATCAGCCAGCCAGCCTGCCAGCCAGCCTGCCTACCTGCCAGCCAGCCAGCCTGCCAGCCAGCCTGCCTATCAGCCAGCCAGCCTGCTAGCCAGCCTGCCTATCAGCCAGCCAGCCAGCCTATCAATCAGCCAGCCAGCCAGCCTGCCTATCAGCCAGCCAGCCTGCCTATCAGCCAGCCAGCCAGCCTGCCTATCAGCCAGCCAGCCAGCCTGCCTATCAGCCAGCCAGCCAATCAGAAACAGGGGAAAGAGCATGGAAAACGTGACAACTTGACAAACAGGCTAGTTCAAGTAGCAGGTTCTTCCAAAGCACTTTGGAATAGAAGAATTCATGGAGGAAATACTACAACAAGGAAAAAGTTGTCATTTTAAATCACAAACTTCTGTGCTAGAAATGTAAAGATATTCTACATCAAATATTTTGTTTATGACAGACTGGGATGATGACACATTTCAGACACGTATTTCAATATTTATGCAAAAGTCCACAGCAGTTTTCCTCCTCACTTCCTGTCATCAAAACAACCATGAACAAGCACACAGACGGAGACCCTCGCAGGGTCCAATATGACCATCCAAAAAAGCTGCCGCTTCACAGAGATAGAGAGAGACACAGAGAGAGACACAGAGAAAGACAGAGAAAGACAGAGAGAGAGAGAGAGAGACAGAGAGAGAGAGACCGAGAGAGAGAGACAGAGAGAGAGAGACAGAGACCGAGAGAGACAGAGAGAGAGAGAGACAGAGAGAGAGAGAGAGAGACAGAGAGAGACACAGAGACACAGAGAGAGACACAGAGAAAGACAGAGAAAGACAGAGAGAGAGAGACAGAGACCGAGAGAGACACAGAGAGAGAGAGACAGACAGAGAGACAGAGAGAGAGACAGAGAGAGAGACAGAGACCGAGAGAGACACAGAGAGAGAGAGACAGACAGAGAGAGAGACAGAGAGAGAGAGACAGACAGAGAGAGAGACAGCAGAGAGAGAGACAGAGAGAGAGAGACAGAGAGAGAGAGAGAGACAGAGAGAGACAGAGAGAGACAGAGAGAGAGACACACAGAGAGAGAGAGAGACAGAGACCGAGAGAGACAGACAGACAGAGCTGTGTACCCAGGATGATAACGCACAACAAGATGGAGGCCAGAAGTGGCAGCTGCCAGAGAGGAGAGTGTCAGAGTGTGAAAGGGACTATTTTGGGAACCATGGGGACAGTGGCAGCCCTTCTGTCCTGGGTAAAGTTCCATGGCTGTGTGTGTGTGTCACAGTTATGGGTGTAGACAGTCATGAAAATAGAATAATCATCATAACTGTTGGTGTCTTCTGTCACTAGCTAGCACAGCCACAAAGACCCTAACCCTTCTGTCACTAGCTAGCACAGCCACAAAGACCCTAGCCCTTCTGTCACTAGCTAGCACAGCCACAAAGACCCTAACCCTTCTGTCACTAGCTAGCACAGCCACAAAGACCATAACCTTCTGTCACTAGCTAGCACAGCCACAAAGACCATAACCCTCTCAAGTCACTAGCTAGCACAGCCACAAAGACCTTAACCCTTCTGTCACGAGCTAGCACAGCCACAAAGACCATAACCCTTCTGTCACTAGCTAGCACAGCCACAAAGACCCTAACCCTTCTGTCACTAGCTAGCACAGCCACAAAGACCCTAACCCCTCTGTCACTAGCTAGCACAGCCACAAAGACCCTAACCCTTCTGTCACTAGCTAGCACAGCCACAAAGTCATTACATCTTATTATAAATCTAACCTTACCACACAGCTAACCCGAACCTTAACCACACTGCTAACCACACTGCTAATGCCTAGCCACA
The DNA here is from genome assembly GCF_036934945.1 of Oncorhynchus masou masou. NCBI lineage: Eukaryota > Metazoa > Chordata > Actinopteri > Salmoniformes > Salmonidae > Oncorhynchus > Oncorhynchus masou. Next base: position 9,807 of record NW_027009113.1, on the reverse strand, counting down.
CTGCTAACCCTAACGCTTAACCACACTGCTAACCGTAATGCCTTACCTTAACCACACTGCTAACCCTAATGCCTAAGCAATTTTTTGTTTTTATGAATTTTTACAATTTTGACTTTGTAGCTGGTCTATCTATGGGGAAAACTGTTCAGTTTTGCATCCAGGACATGACTCATGATAATAAACATCAATCTGCATGTGTATCCAAGTTCCTGTAGTGGTCTGCTTGATCTACCTCCAGGAGACTGTTTCACAACAGTTAAATGAGTTCCTCTTGCCTGTCAGCAAGGCAAGCCAGATTCCCTCGGTGCTTTGCGTGAGGAGAATCAAATAATTGGTGACTTGGCACACAGATGGTATGGTCATACTACAATGACTTTGTAAGAGTGGAAGTCACTCTTCTAGACAGACAATGTATCCGTTCTAGACAGACAATGTATCCGTTCTAGACAGACAATGTATCCGTTCTAGACAGACAATGTATCCGTTCTAGACAGACAATGTAGCCGTTCTAGACAGACAATGTAGCCGTTCTAGACAGACAATGTAGCCGTTCTAGACAGACAATGTATCCGTTCTAGACAGACAATGTATCCGTTCTAGACAGACAATGTATCCGTTCTAGACAGACAATGTATCCGTTCTAGACAGACAATGTATCCGTTCTAGACAGACAATGTATCCGTTCTAGACAGACAATGTATCCGTTCTAGACAGACAATGTATCCGTTCTAGACAGACAATGTATCCGTTCTAGACAGACAATGTATCCGTTCTAGACAGACAATGTATCCGTTCTAGACAGACAATGTATCCGTTCTAGATAGACAATGTATCCGTTCTAGACAGACAATGTATCCGTTCTAGACAGACAATGTATCCGTTCTAAATCCTCCCTGTGTGGAGGATTTAACTGGATCAGGCTTGAGCACAAACCGTGAGGACCGACAAGTGACCGGCAATATATGATCTCCAATCTTTCGAAGACCGTGTAGGCATCCAGAAACTAGGACCGTTTAGGCCTCCAGAAACTAGGACCGTTTAGGCCTCCAGAAACTAGGACCGTGTAGGCCTCCAGAAACTAGGACCGTTTAGGCCTCCAGAAACTAGGACCGTGTAGGCCTCCAGAAACTAGGACCGTGTAGGCCTCCAGAAACTAGGACCGTTTAGGCCTCCAGAAACTAGGACCGTTTAGGCCTCCAGAAACTAGGCTAAGAGTAGTGACTAAATCAGTGTCAGTTAAAAACATGAGGGACCAGTCTGGAACATCCCAGGGACCAGTGTTGGGCCACAGAACGAGAGGTTCAGAAACAGACCCTGAAAGTGTCACAAAGACAGACAATATAGATCTAGAACTACAGATACATTGTCTGTCTAGAACGGATACATTGTCTGTCTAGAACGGATACATTGTCTTCGCCTCACACTAAGTCCCAGGATATTTGAAACGTCAATTGATAATTACGCTGGATGTGTTGGTTCTAAAGTAAGTTAAATGTAGTAGACAGTTTATATTTATTTATGACAGAATACTGAAAGCCACCTTTGTGTTCCTCTGGTACAAGGTAGCTTAGCAACAACAACACTTCTGACAAGGCATCGGGTACCGTTACTAGGGCCCTCAGTAACGTCTAGTGTCGCTGATGGACAGGGCTTCAGTAACACTACTAGGTCTCAGTGCTGTCTGTCGGGTTGACACATGCATGTCAACAACAACCTCAAGGTTTTAAAAACATGGCAGTGTTGTCCCCTTGTAGTTACCAACTTCTTTACAAAAACTTGTCGTAAAAAATAATAATCTATGCTGGTGACTACAGGCCGACAGATAAATGTTTATACAGGTAAACGATGAGCTAGGTCGGTTTTGTCAAGTCATGTAGTTAGTGTAAACATTGCTTGCTAACTAGCCGAGGGTTTTGGCTAGCAAAGGAGGCTAACGATATCTGGCCATTCCTTACCAACGGTTGATTTACATGCTTCACAGAAGGTGTCGTCGGTAAACCTCTCCATTAGACTGGTTTTGCCTACTCCACGGGAGCCAATGATAATGATCTGAAGTTTATAATCGGCGGGTCTGGGCGGCATCTTCCTGCGGCGAGACTGTGCCCCCAGAGCCGGGGAAGCATTCGCTGATCCACCACCGGCCCTCCGTTGGATTTCATACCGTGAATCCATCAATAATTCCACATTTGAACACCTAGACACGTTTATAAAAGAGAAAATAACGATGTAGGCCCTACTTTTAGTAATTTTTCCTTTTGTCTTTGAGTTAGTTCGGGAAAGTTTCCAAATTGTTTAGCTGCTTGTCAAGAGAATCAAGGGCTGCGTTCAGTACGTTTTTACGTTCTGAAACTTTTAATTGAACTGAAATGCCGATGTACTGACCGACCGACGGACCGGTTGATTAACGGGGAAGGGTTATGGGTAGGGGAACCCTGTCAGTATGGCCAGTCGCCACACCACCAAACGGTATCAAACGTAACCCTTCCTTAGTTAGTTGGCTTAAGTCTGTTCAAGAACGTACAATACCGTTTTGGGGAAACGTGTCGTTCAGTACAAACCGTTCTGCAACGTAGCAAACGTTCAAGCAAACTGAACGCACCTCTGGTAGCTTTTTTCATTACGTCACCGCAGGGTCTTAGCTATCTGGGATCCTTGGGATGTCCTTACCCCACATTGATTTTTTTCTTTAAATTGAACCTTTATTTAACGAGGCAAGTCAGTTAAGAACATATTTTTGTTTACAATGACGGCCTACACCGGTCAAACCCGGACGACGCTGGGCCAATTGTGCGCCGCACTGTGGGACTCCCAATCACAGCCGGTTGTGATACAGCCTGGAATCGAACCATGGTCTGTAGTGACGCCTCTAGCACTGAGATGAAGCGTCACTCGGGAGCCCAAGATAGGTTAGCCAAAATAGGTTACGGCAACGTTTCCACAAACTCGGTGTTAGTTTTGTTTTTAGCCCTATCATTATACATCTGATTCAGATGATCAAAGCTTGATGATTAGTTGATTATTTCAATCAGCTGTGTAGTGGTAGGGCAAAAACCAAAAGGTGCATCCCCTTTAGGGTCCCGAAGACTGAGTTTGGAAAACGCTGACGTCCCATGGATCCCGGATAGCATTGTTCCGCACCGTCACCACAAGCGCCAGCAAACATTTCCGCTTCCGTCGCATTCCATAGGATTCGGAAAATTGCAAGCGTCCATAATAAGAAGCATGTGCATTACTGTTACCACAGCGTGAAAGTACACGCCCCCTAATAATCTCCACGGGGTTTAGGGGTGTGCACCAAGGTTGTGAACACAAAGAAAACATACTGTGTGTGACAGAAAGATAAAAATGCTAAAATGCAGAATCTAGAAATTAGCATGCCAATGTGTGTTCCAAACGTTTATCATACAGTTAGGGTGTTGGCAGTCCGGGTTCGAGTCCCAGTCGAGGCTACCCTCTCTAACTGCTCCTCATTTATCCATGTTTAGCTACAATTTCCGAGTCCACTGGAGAGGATCAGCTTGAGAAAAGTGAGGGGGGGTGTAGAATCATTGGTCTACCAATAGGATTTCCAGCCAAATAATAGGCTTTGTGAGATTGGTTTAGGCGACCCCCACCCCCACCACCTAAACAGACATTGATTCATTCATTAAAAAAGATTTCCTAAGATTTTCTACCTGCAGCAAACCTAGTGGATCATGCTTGAAATACCTGTAAAAGTAAAGTGCCCCCCCCCCAAAAAAAAAATGATATCGAATTGTAGTGTATGTAATAGAATGTCCCTGTGTTGTACCCTTTTTTCGCCACTAGATGGCAATGATATGTTACCACCTCTACTGAAAGTTGACTGGTGGGTAAAGTGACCATAAAGTCAATTTCCAAGTTGTTTTTTGGCTCGGAGTAAAACACCAATCACAGTCCTCATTTCAATGGAGTAAATCTCGCTCATTTGACCTTGGTTATGAAACTAAGCCATATCTTTATTTAATTTTCTTTGCATTTGCAACTTCAGTAGCAAAATCTTCTTGCTGCTGCCACAGGATATTGTAAAGATTAAAGTGTGCACCGCTGAAAGTAGAGACTGGGTTTAAAAGCTCTCCTACGGTGTTTCCTAGGGTGTTTCACATTATGATTTTGGTGGGTGCTATTTTTGTTGCCTCAAAACTACCTCCATTCTTCCATTTGTTTGTATGGGTCACCTCCATTCTTCCATTCGTTTGTATGGGTTACCTCCATTTTTCCATTCGTTTGTACGGGTTACCTCCATACTTCCATTCGTTTGTATGGGTTACCTCCATTCTTCTATAGCTCTGTCACCTTTGACCTCAGATGGGATGTCTCCTGGTCTGACAAACACCTCTAGTTCTGTCACCTTTGACCTCAGATGGGATGTCTCCTGGTCCGACAAACACCACCCTAGTTCTGTTACCTTTGACCTCAGATGCGGAAGGCCTACATAGGCGGATGCAAAAAAATCCCTCTAAATCTCTAGCTTAAACTGACAGATTGTAATTACTTCACTGCTATGGCCTATTTATTGCCTTACCTCCTCACGCCATTTGCACACACTGTATATAGACTTTTTTGCTTTCTATGGTGTTATTGACTGTACGCTTGTTTACTTCATGTGGAACTCTGTGTCGTTGTTTGTGTCACACTGCTTTGCTTAATCTTGGCCAGGTCGCTGTTGTAAATGAGAACTTGTTCTCAACTTGCCTACCTGGTTAAATAAATAAAGGTGAAATAAAATAAAATAAAATAAAAAAAATGTTGTTTTTTTATGTCAGTATGACATCTAGTGGCCTTTTGGGGTACTTCAACTATCCACTGGTGTCTGTCTACCCATTGTTGTTTGTGGAGATATACTTGAAAACGAAAGGTCAAGATTGAATGTATTGAGTTACACATTCTACAAGCTATCGAGGCTACTAGGCAGTATATCTACAACAGGAACATACACCTTGAAATGGGAATAAAACTACCATTGCATGCAGTGCTATAATATAATTTAATATGTGGTTTCAAGCAACTATATTCATTATCTAGTGCATTTCTACAATGTAATTCATTATATTGGTCCAAAATGGTGAGAGTTCTCACTGGGGTCTGGCTTTTCCTGCTCACCATAAGCACTTACCAAAAACCAAAGCTATATATATATATATATATATATATATATATATATATATATATATATATATGCTGGTTAAGTGTGCCTTGAATTCTAAATAAATCACAGACAGTGTCACCAGCAAAGCACCCCGACACCATCACACCTCCTCCTCCATGCTTCACGGTGGGAACCACACATGCAGAGATCATCCATTCACCAACTCTGCATCTTACAAAGACACGGCGGTTGGAACCAAAAATCTCAAATTTGGACTCATCAGATCAAAGGACAGATTTCCACCAGTCTAATGTCCATTGCTCGTGTTTCTTGGCCCGAGCAAGTCTCTTCTTATTATTGGTGTCCTTTAGTAACGAAGGCCTGATTCACGCAGTTTCCTCTGAACAGTTGATGTTGAGATGTGTCTGTTACATAACTCTGTGGAGCGTTTATTTGGGCTGCAATCTGAGGCTGGTAACTCTAATGAGCTTGAATTTTGTTACATTGCAGCCTAATTCTAAAATAGATTAAACTGTTATTTCTTTGTATACATACATACATACAGGATTTTATGTTTGCTAATTTGTATAAAAAAATATTATATATAAAAAAACATTTACATAAGCATTCAGACCCTTTACTCAGTACTTTGTTGAAGCACTATTTGGCAGCAATTACAACATCGAGTCGTCTTGGGTATGAAGCTAAAAGATTGGCACACTTGTATTTGGGGAGTTTCTCCCATTCTTCTCTGCAGATCCTCTCAAGCTCTGTCAGGTTGGATGGGGAGCGTTGCTGCACAGCTATTTTCAGGTCTCTCCAGAGATGTTCGGGTTGGGTTCAAGTCCGGGCTCTGGCTGGGCCACTCAAGGACATTCAGAGACTTGTCCCGAAGCCACTCCTGCGTTGTCTTGACTGCGTTGTGTTGGCTGTGTGCTTAGGGTTGTTGTCTTGTTGGAAGGTGAACCTTCGCCCTAGTCTGAGGTCCTGAGCGCTCTGGAGCAGGTTTTCATCAAGGATCTCTCTGTACTTTGCTCCGTTCATCTTTCCCTTAATCCTGACTAGTCTCCCAGTCCCTACCCGCTGAAAAACATCCCCACAGCATGATGCTGCCACCACCATGCGTCACCGTAGGGATGGTGCCAGGTTTCCTCCAGACGTGACACTTGGCATTCAGGCAAATAGTTCAATCTTGGTTTCATCAGACCAGAGAATCTTGTATCTCATGATCCGAGAGTCTTTAGGTGCCTTTTGGCAAACTCTACAGACAATTCCTTTGACCTCATGGATTGGTATTTGCTCTGAAATGCACTGTCAACTGTGGGACCTTAACTAGACAGGTTTGTGCCTTTCCAAATCATGTCCGATCGTTTTAATTTACCACAGTTAGACTCCAATCAAGTTGTAGAAACATCTCAAGGATGGTCAATGGAAACAGGATGCACCTGAGCTCAATTTCAAGTATCATAGAAAAGGGTCTGTATACCTATGTAAATAAGGTTTATTTTTTATTTTTTTTATAAATATGCAAAACATTTAAAAAAAACTGTTTTCACTTTGTCATTATGGGGTATTGTGTGTAGATTGCTGAAAAAAATATAATATTTAATCAATTTTAGAATAAGGCTCTAATGTAACAAAATGTGGAAAAGTAAAAGGGTCTGAATACTTTCCAAAGGCCCTGTATGTACATATCTACCTCAAATACCTCGTACCCCTGTGTATATAACCAAGTTATTACCTCGTACCCCTGTGTATATAACCAAGGTATTACCTCGTACCCCTGTGTATATAACCAAGGTATTACCTCATACCCCTGCGTATATAACCAAGGTATTACCTCGTACCCCTGTGTATATAACCAAGTTATTACCTCGTACCCCTGTGTGTATAACCAAGTTATTACCTCGTACCCCTGTGTATATATCCAAGTTATTACCTCGTACCCCTGCGTATATAACCAAGGTATTACATCGTACCCCTGCACATTGACTCAGTACTTGTACCCGGTGTATATAACCAAGTTATTACCTCGTACCCCTGTGTATATAACCAAGGTATTACCTCGTACCCCTGCACATTGACTCAGTACTTGTACCCTGTGTATAAAACCAAGTTATTACCTCGTACCCCTGTGTATATAACCAAATTATTACCTCATACCCCTGCGTATATAACCAAGGTATTACCTCATACCCCTGCACATTGACTCAGTACTTGTACCCTGTGTATATAACCAAGTTATTACCTCGTACCCCTGTGTGTATAACCAAGTTTTTACCTCGTACCCCTGTCTATATAGCCAGGTTATTACCTAGTAGCCCTGTGTATATAACCAAGTTATTACCTCGCACCCCTGTGTGTATAACCAAGTTATTAACTCGTACCCCTGTCTATATAGCCAGGTTATTACCTAGGACCCCTGTGTATATAACCACGTTATTACCTCGTACCCCTGTGTATATAACCAAGTTATTACCTCGTACCCCTGTCTATATAGCCAGGTTATTACCTAGGACCCCTGTGTATATAACCAAGTTATTACCTTGTACCCTGTGTATATAACCAAGTTATTACCTCGTACCCCTGCACATTGACTTGGTACTGGTACCCTGTGTATATAACCAAGTTATTAGCTCGTACCACTGCACATTGACTCGGTACTGGTACCCTGTGTATATAACCAAGTTATTACCTCGTACCCCTGCACATTGACTCAGTACTGGTACCCTGTGTATATAACCAAGTTATTAACTCGTACCCCTGCACATTGACTCAGTACTGGTACCCTGTGTATATAACCAAGTTATTACCTCATACCCCTGCACATTGACTTGGTACTGGTACCCTGTGTATATAACCAAGTTATTACCTCGTACCCCTGCACATTGACTCGGTACTGGTACCCTGTGTATATAACCAAGTTATTACCTCGTACCCCTGCACATTGACTCGGTACTGGTACCCTGTGTATATAACCAAGTTAGTCTACACCTGTTGTTTACCAAGGACCCTTCAGTCAGCATTTCACTGTTAGTCTACACCTGTTGTTTACCAAGCATTACACTGTTAGTCCACACCTGTTGTTTACCAATCATTTCACTGTTAGTCTACACCGGTTGTTTACCAAGCATTACACTGTTAGTCTACACCTGTTGTTTACCAAGGACCCTTCAGTCAGCATTTCACTGTTAGTCCACACCTGTTGTTTACCAAGCATTTCACTGTTAGTCTACACCTGTTGTTTACCAGGCATTTCACTGTTAGTCCACACCTGTTGTTTACCAAGGACCGTTCAGTCAGCATTACACTGTTAGTCTACACCTGTTGTTTACCAAGCATTTCACTGTTAGTCCACACCTGTTGTTTACCAAGCATTTCACTGTTAGTCCACACCTGTTGTTTACCAAGCATTTCACTGTTAGTCTACACCTGTTGTTTACCAAGGACCCTTCAGTCAGCATTACACTGTTAGTCTACACCTGTTGTTTACCAAGCATTTCACTGTTAGTCCACACCTGTTGTTTACCAAGCATTTCACTGTTAGTCTACACCTGTTGTTTACCAAGCATTTCACTGTTAGTCCACACCTGTTGTTTACCAAGGACCCTTCAGTCAGCATTACACTGTTAGTCCACACCTGTTGTTTACCAAGCATTTCACTGTTAGTCTACACCTGTTGTTTACCAAGGACCCTTCAGTCAGCATTACACTGTTAGTCCACACCTGTTGTTTACCAAGCATTTCACTGTTAGTCTACACCTGTTGTTTACCAAGGACCCTTCAGTCAGCATTACACTGTTAGTCCACACCTGTTGTTTACCAAGCATTACACTGTTAGTCCACACCTGTTGTTTACCAAGCATTTCACTGTTAGTCTACACCTGTTGTTTACCAAGCATTTCACTGTTAGTCTACACCTGTTGTTTACCAAGCATTTCACTGTTAGTCCACACCTGTTGTTTCCCAAGCATTTCACTGTTAGTCTACACCTGTTGTTTACCAAGCATTTCACTGTTAGTCTACACCTGTTGTTTACCAAGCATTTCACTGTTAGTCCACACCTGTTGTTTACCAAGCATTTCACTGTTAGTCCACACCTGTTGTTTACCAAGGACCCTTCAGTCAGCATTTCACTGTTAGTCTACACCTGTTGTTTACCAAGCATTTCACTGTTAGTCCACACCTGTTGTTTACCAAGCAGTTCACTGTTAGTCTACACCTGTTGTTTACCAAGCATTTCACTGTTAGTCCACACCTGTTGTTTACCAAGCATTTCACTGTTAGTCTACACCTGTTGTTTACCAAGGACCCTTCAGTCAGCATTTCACTGTTAGTCTACACCTGTTGTTTACCAAGCATTTCACTGTTAGTCTACACCTGGTGTTTACCAAGCATTTCACTGTTAGTCCACACCTGTTGTTTACCAAGGACCCTTCAGTCAGCATTACACTGTTAGTCTACACCTGTTGTTTACCAAGCATTTCACTGTTAGTCCACACCTGTTGTTTACCAAGCATTACACTGTTAGTCTACACCTGTTGTTTACCAAGCATTTCACTGTTAGTCCACACCTGTTGTTTACCAAGGACCCTTCAGTCAGCATTACACTGTTAGTCCACACCTGTTGTTTACCAAGGACCCTTCAGTCAGCATTACACTGTTAGTCTACACCTGTTGTTTACCAAGCATTTCACTGT
>NW_027009112.1:32500-54984 GCF_036934945.1 Oncorhynchus masou masou | reverse complement strand
GAGAGACGGAGAGGGGTAGAGAGAGAGACGGAGAGGGGTAGAGAGAGAGACGGAGAGGGGGTAGAGAGAGAGACGGAGAGGGGTAGAGAGAGACGGAGAGGGGTAGAGAGAGAGAGACGGAGAGGGGTAGAGAGAGACGGAGAGGGGTAGAGAGAGAGACGGAGAGGGGTAGAGAGAGAGACGAGAGAGGGTAGAGGGGAGACGGAGAGGGGTAGAGAGAGAGACGGAGAGGGGGGAGAGAGAGAGAGACGGAGAGGGGTAGAGAGAGAGAGACGGAGAGGGGAAGAGAGAGACGGAGAGGGGTAGAGAGAGAGACGGAGAGGGGTAGAGAGAGAGACGGAGAGGGGTAGAGAGAGAGAGAGACGGAGAGGGGTAGAGAGAGAGAGAGACGGAGAGGGGTAGAGAGAGAGACGGAGAGGGGTAGAGAGAGAGATGGAGAGGGTAGAGAGAGAGACGGAGAGGGGTAGAGAGAGAGACGGAGAGGGGTAGAGAGAGAGACGGAGAGGGGTAGAGAGAGAGACGGAGAGGGGTAGAGAGAGAGACGGAGAGGGGTAGAGAGAGAGACGGAGAGGGGTAGAGAGAGAGACGGAGAGAGATGGAGAGGAGTAGAGAGAGAGAGAGATGGAGGGGTAGAGGGAGGAGTAGAGAGATGGAGAGGGGTAGAGAGAGACGGAGAGGGGTAGAGAGAGAGATGGAGAGGGGTAGAGAGACTGGGAGAGGGGTAGAGAGAGAGAGAGAGATGGAGGGGTAGAGAGAGGAGTAGAGAGAGATGGAGAGGGGTAGAGAGAGATGGAGAGGGGTAGAGAGAGATGGAGAGGGGTAGAGAGAGATGGAGAGGGGTGGAGAGAGATGGAGAGGGGTAGAGAGAGATGGAGAGGGTTAGAGAGAGAGAGAGATGGAGAGGGGGTAGAGAGAGATGGAGAGGGGGTAGAGAGAGATGGAGAGGGGTAGAGAGAGACGGAGAGGGGTAGAGAGAGAGAGAGAGATGGAGGGGTAGAGAGAGGAGTAGAGAGAGATGGAGAGGGGTAGAGAGAGATGGAGAGGGGTAGAGAGAGATGGAGAGGGGTAGAGAGAGATGGAGAGGGGTAGAGAGAGATGGAGAGGGGTAGAGAGAGATGGAGAGGGGTAGAGAGACACAGAGAGGGTTAGAGAGAGTGATGGAGAGGAGTAGAGAGAGAGAGAGATGGAGAGGGGTAGAGAGAGGGGTAGAGAGAGAGATGGAGAGGGGTAGAGAGAGAGATGGAGAGGGGTAGAGAGAGGAGAGGGTAGAGAGTAGAGAGAGAGATGGAGAGGGGTAGAGAGAGAGATGGAGAGGGGTAGAGAGAGAGAGATGGAGAGGGGTAGAGAGAGAGAGAGATGGAGAGGAGTAGAGAGAGATGGAGAGGGGTAGAGAGGAGTAGAGAGAGATGGAGAGGGGTAGAGAGAGATCCAGCAGTATCGAAGCAATGATCTAAGTTGGCCTCGTTTTCTCCTCGTTTCTCCCTGTCTTAGTCTCTGACACATGGGGGGCCAGCGCTGGGGGGCCAGACTGTTCTACCCAGTGGGGGAGGGATAATGCTGTTGGCTGGCTGATCTCTCTCTACTAAAGAGGGTTAACTGGAGCTCTGCTGTGTGATTTGATCACCGTACTTAATGCAATGTTAACATCTCATTTTGTTTTGGGGTTTATTTGAACTTTTCCCATGATGCACATATGCAGAGTCTAGCTGAGCCCTAAAAGTAGGGAACGCTCCACTTCGATGCTGACCAGAGCACCGTGTGTGTTTTGACTCTCTGGACATGACCACGCTGTTTGAGGGGATCACCCATATCGATTCACTGGCATTGATAGCAGAGTGGACAGTGTAGAAGGACTTTATGCTCAAAAAAATTATGTTTTTTGTCTTAAATTGACCACTTAAAATAGACACTTGAATAATAATGAAATAAATGAATATAAAAGCTTGGGATGAATGGGTTTTCAGAAATCCTTCTTCCAGCCAGCGGAGCGACCCAGGACACCATCTCTCTCTGTCTCTCTCCCCAGGAGGAGGCTCATGTCCTAGAGTGGGACCGTGAGGAGGGCCTGCCCCCCATCGACGAGACCCCCAAGACCCAGGATGACTTCCAGGAGCGCCGAGCGCTGATCGGAGCCAAGGCCCGGGAAATAGAGCAGGTACCCAACACAGCCATGTCTCTGGCCTGGTGAGCCCACATTCAGCCCAACACAGCCATGTCTCTGGCCTGGTGAGCCCACATACACACTTCAGCCCAACACAGCCATGTCTCTGGCGTGGTGAGCCCACATGGGGGCCCAACACAGCCATGTCTCTGGGGGTGAGCCCACTGTTCACTTCAGCCCAACACAGCCATGTCTCTGGGGAGGGATAATTCAGCCCAACACAGCCATGTCTCTGGCGTGGTGAGCCCACATACACACTTCAGCCCAAGCCATGTCTCTGGTTGAGCCCACTGCCCAACACAGCCATGCTCTGCTGTGTGATTTACACACTTCAGCCCAACACAGCCATGTCTCTGGCGTGGTACACACTTCAGCCCAACATCCATTTTGTTTTGGTGAGCCCACATGTTAACATCTCATTTTGTTTTGGGGTTTATTTGACACATGCACATATTCAGCCCAACACAGCCATGTCTCTGGCTGGTGAGCCCTTCAGCCCAACACAGCCATAAAACTTCAGCCCAACACAGCCATGTCTCTGGCCTGGTGCTGACAGAGCACCAGCCATGTGTTTTGACTCTCTACACACTTCAGCCCAACACAGCCATGTCTCTGGCCTGGTGAGCCCACATACACACTTCAGCCCAACACAGCCATGTCTCTGGCATGGTGAGCCCACATACACACTTCAGCCCAACACAGCCATGTCTCTGGCCTGGTGAGCCCAAGCCCAACACAGCCATGTCTCTTGGTGACACACTTCAGCCCAACACAGCCATGTCTTTGGTGAGCCCACATACACTTCAGCCACTTCAGCCCAACACAGCCATGTCTCTGGCCCACATGGTGAACATACACACTTCAGCCCAACACAGCCATGTCTCTGGCCTGGTGATGCCCAACACAGCCATGTCTCTGACGTGGTGAATGCCCACATACACTTCAGGTCTCTGGCGTGGTGAGCCCAATCCACTTCAGCCAGCCATGTCTCTGGCCTGGTGAGCCCACATACCCAGCCCACACAGCATGTCTCTGGCCTGGTGAGCCCACATACCCCAGCCCAACACAGCCATGTCTCTGGCCTGGTGAGCCCACATACACACTTCAGGCCATGTCTCTGGCGTGGTGAGCCCCATACGACTTCAGCCCAACACAGACCCAGGATGACTTCCAGGAGCCCAACACAGGTCCATGGCCCAGCCAAGGCCCGGGAAATAGAGCAGTCTCTGTACCCAACACAGCCATGTCTCTGGCCTGGTGAGCCCACATACACACTTCAGCCCAACACAGCCATGTCTCTGGCCTGGTGAGCCCACATACACACTTCAGCCCAACACAGCCATGTCTCTGGCCTGGTGAGCCCACATACACACTTCAGCCCAACACAGCCATGTCTCTGGTGTGGTGAGCCCACATACACACTTCAGCCCAACACAGCCATGTCTCTGGCCTGGTGAGCCCACATACACACTTCAGCCCAACACAGCCATGTCTCTGGCGTGGTGAGCCCACATACACACTTCAGCCCAACACAGCCATGTCTCTGGCCTGGTGAGCCCACATACACACTTCAGCCCAACACAGCCATGTCTCTGGCGTGGTGAGCCCACATACACACTTCAGCCCAACACAGCCATGTCTCTGGCGTGGTGAGCCCACATACACACTTCAGCCCAACACAGCCATGTCTCTGGCCTGGTGAGCCCACATACACACTTCAGCCCAACACAGCCATGTCTCTGGCCTGGTGAGCCCACATACACACTTCAGCCCAACACAGCCATGTCTCTGGCCTGGTGAGCCCACATACACACTTCAGCCCAACACAGCCATGTCTCTGGCCTGGTGAGCCCATATACACACTTCAGCCCAACACAGCCATGTCTCTGGCCTGGTGAGCCCACATACACACTTCAGCCCAACACAGCCATGTCTCTGGCCTGGTGAGCCCACATACACACTTCAGCCCAACACAGCCATGTCTCTGGCCTGGTGAGCCCACATACACACTTCAGCCCAACACAGCCATGTCTCTGGTGTGGTGAGCCCACATACACACTTCAGCCCAACACAGCCATGTCTCTGGCCTGGTGAGCCCACATACACACTTCAGGTTATTTATCATATGTATAATAACACAGACACGTCACATTAAACAGTCAGGTCATGTGGTCTGGAAAAGTGGAATTCAGGCCTGGAGTTTTTCCTTATCCTGAAGCAGGAGAAACAGGAGAAGCAGGAGAAACTCCTGGGCCGAGTCATGGTTTCTTATCAGTGTATTACTGCAAACAGCCAGATGCCCATACATACCAGGTTTATATACCATCCCCACCCAACCAAGTGCTACCCAGGTTAATATACCACCCCCACCCAGCCTAGTGCTACCCAGGTTAATATACCACCAGTCTAGTTCTACCCAGGTTAATATACCACCAGTCTAGTTCTACCCAGGTTAATATACCACCCACCACCAGTCACCCCCAGTTCTACCCAGGTTAATATACCACCCCAGTCTAGTTCTACCCAGGTTAATATACCACCAGTCTAGTTCTACCCAGGTTAATATACCACCAGTCTAGTTCTACCCAGGTTAATATACCACCAGTCTAGTTCTACCCAGGTTAATATACCACCAGTCTAGTTCTACCCAGGTTAATATACCACCAGTCTAGTTCTACCCAGGTTAATATACCACCAGTCTAGTTCTACCCAGGTTAATATACCACCAGTCTAGTTCTACCCAGGTTAATATACCACCAGTCTAGTTCTACCCAGGTTAATATACCACCAGTCTAGTTCTACCCAGGTTAATATACCACCAGTCTAGTTCTACCCAGGTTAATATACCACCAGTCTAGTTCTACCCAGGTTAATATACCACCAGTCTAGTTCTACCCAGGTTAATATACCACCAGTCTAGTTCTACCCAGGTTAATATACCACCAGTCTAGTTCTACCCAGGTTAATATACCACCAGTCTAGTTCTACCCAGGTTAATATACCACCAGTCTAGTTCTACCCAGGTTAATATACCACCAGTCTAGTTCTACCCAGGTTAATATACCACCAGTCTAGTTCTACCCAGGTTAATATACCACCAGTCTAGTTCTACCCAGGTTAATATACCACCAGTCTAGTTCTACCCAGGTTAATATACCACCAGTCTAGTTCTACCCAGGGTAATATACCACCAGTCTAGTTCTACCCAGGTTAATATACCACCAGTCTAGTTCTACCCAGGTTAATATACCACCAGTCTAGTTCTACCCAGGGTAATATACCACCAGTCTAGTTCTACCCAGGGTAATATACCACCAGTCTAGTTCTACCCAGGTTAATATACCACCAGTCTAGTTCTACCCAGGTTAATATACCACCAGTCTAGTTCTACCCAGGTTAATATACCACCAGTCTAGTTCTACCCAGGTTAATATACCACCAGTCTAGTTCTACCCAGGTTAATATACCACCAGTCTAGTTCTACCCAGGTTAATATACCACCAGTCTAGTTCTACCCAGGTTAATATACCACCAGTCTAGTTCTACCCAGGTTAATATACCACCAGTCTAGTTCTACCCAGGTTAATATACCACCAGTCTAGTTCTACCCAGGTTAATATACCACCAGTCTAGTTCTACCCAGGTTAATATACCACCAGTCTAGTTCTACCCAGGTTAATATACCACCAGTCTAGTTCTACCCAGGTTAATATACCACCAGTCTAGTTCTACCCAGGTTAATATACCACCAGTCTAGTTCTACCCAGGTTAATATACCACCAGTCTAGTTCTACCCAGGTTAATATACCACCAGTCTAGTTCTACCCAGGTTAATATACCACCAGTCTAGTTCTACCCAGGTTAATATACCACCAGTCTAGTTCTACCCAGGTTAATATACCACCAGTCTAGTTCTACCCAGGGTAATATACCACCAGTCTAGTTCTACCCAGGTTAATATACCACCAGTCTAGTTCTACCCAGGTTAATATACCACCAGTCTAGTTCTACCCAGGTAATATACCACCAGTCTAGTTCTACCCAGGGTAATATACCACCAGTTTAGTTCTACCCAGGGTAATATACCACCAGTCTAGTTCTACCCAGGGTAATATACCACCAGTCTAGTTCTACCCAGGTTAATATACCACCAGTCTAGTTCTACCCAGGGTAATATACCACCAGTCTAGTTCTACCCAGGTTAATATACCACCAGTCTAGTTCTACCCAGGTTAATATACCACCAGTCTAGTTCTACCCAGGTTAATATACCACCAGTCTAGTTCTACCCAGGGTAATATACCACCAGTCTAGTTCTACCCAGGTTAATATACCACCAGTCTAGTTCTACCCAGGGTAATATACCACCAGTCTAGTTCTACCCAGGTTAATATACCACCAGTCTAGTTCTACCCAGGGTAATATACCACCAGTCTAGTTCTACCCAGGGTAATATACCACCAGTCTAGTTCTACCCAGGTTAATATACCACCAGTCTAGTTCTACCCAGGGTAATATACCACCAGTCTAGTTCTACCCAGGTTAATATACCACCAGTCTAGTTCTACCCAGGTTAATATACCACCAGTCTAGTTCTACCCAGGTTAATATACCACCAGTCTAGTTCTACCCAGGGTAATATACCACCAGTCTAGTTCTACCCAGGGTAATATACCACCAGTCTAGTTCTACCCAGGTTAATATACCACCAGTCTAGTTCTACCCAGGTTAATATACCACCAGTCTAGTTCTACCCAGGGTAATATACCACCAGTCTAGTTCTACCCAGGTTAATATACCACCAGTTTAGTTCTACCCAGGGTAATATACCACCAGTCTAGAAGGGGTGGGATAGAAAGCACCTGAGGCGTATGTTTTTCATTTATTTATTTAACCAGACAAGTCCGTTAAGAACAAATTATTACTTACAATGACGGTCTAGTAACAGTTACTGGCCGTTGTTCAGGGGCAGATCCACAGATTTGTACCTTGTCAGCTTTGGGATTCAATCTAGCAATCTTTCGGTTAGTGGCCCAATACTCTACCCAATAGGCTACCTGCCGCCCCATGTGTGTGTATGTGTTGTCCTATGCTCCCAGTGAGCTAATTAAGGGCATCTGTGCTGTTCTACTGAGTTCGTTAAATTTGAGTGTCCTCCTGGGGTAGAGACCTAACACACACAGAGCCCTTCTGTGGAGCTGCACCTCAGAGCAAGACCCTTACAACAGCCAATTGATGTCCTCTTCCCCAGAGAAAAAAAGCATGTTTGAGGGGCCATTGTAAGGATCCTGTCGTTAAACGTAGCTCTCCTCTAGGTCTAGTCTGAACACATCTGGACAGCTCTCCTCTAGGTCTAGTCGGAGAATACATCTGGTCAGCTCTCCTCTAGGTCTAGTCTGAGAACACATCTGGTCAGCTCTCGTCTAGTCTGAGAACACATCTGGTCAGCTCTCCTCTAGGTCTAGTCTGGGAACACATCTGGTCAGCTCTCCTCTAGGTCTAGTCGGGGAACACATCTGGTCAGCTCTCCTCTAGGTCTAGTCAGAGAACACATCTGGTCAGCCATCCTCTAGGTCTAGTCTGAGGGTCAGCTCTCCTCAGTCTGGGAACACATCTGGTCAGCTCTCCTCTAGTTCTAGTCTGAGAACACATCTGGTCAGCTCTCCTCTAGGTCTAGTCAGAGAACACATCTGGTCAGCTATCCTCTAGGTCTAGTCTGAACACATCTGGTCAGCTCTCCTCTAGGTCTATTCTGGGAACACATCTGGTCAGCTCTCCTCTAGGTCTATTCTGGGAACACATCTGGTCAGCTCTCCTCTAGGTCTAGTCTGTTAACACATCTGGTCAGCTCTCCTCTAGGTCTAGTCTGTTAACACATCTGGTCAGCTCTCCTCTAGGTCTAGTCTGGGAACACATCTGGTCAGCTCTCCTCTAGGTCTATTCTGGGAACACATCTGGTCAGCTCTCCTCTAGGTCTAGTCTGTTAACACATCTGGTCAGCTCTCCTCTAGGTCTAGTCTGTTAACACATCTGGTCAGCTCTCCTCTAGGTCTAGTCTGGGAACACATCTGGTCAGCTCTCCTCTAGGTCTATTCTGGGAACACATCTGGTCAGCTCTCCTCTAGGTCTAGTCTGAGAACACATCTGGTCAGCTCTCCTCTAGGTCTAGTCGGAGAACACATCTGGTCAGCTCTCCTCTAGGTCTAGTCTGAGAACACATCTGGTCAGCTCTCCTCTAGGTCTATTCTGGGAACACATCTGGTCAGCTCTCCTCTAGGTCTAGTCTGTTAACACATCTGGTCAGCTCTCCTCTAGGTCTAGTCGGAGAACACATCTGGTCAGCTCTCCTCTAGGTCTAGTCGGAGAACACATCTGGTCAGCTCTCCTCTAGGTCTAGTCTGAGAACACATCTGGTCAGCTCTCCTCTAGGTCTAGTCGGAACACATCTAGCATTAAATTAATAATACAATTTTACGTTTATGTTGAAAGCAATATCTTTGTGTGAAGTTGATTATTGAAGCGTAGTATGTCTTGTCCTCACTGCAAACTGAGAGTGAAATAGACAGTGAGATTTCAATAGAACGCTAATTTTAGTGTGTTTGAAGCATAGGTGGTATGTGATGTGCTGGTCTAAGCTGTCAGATAACACTAAAAGACACATCCCAAATCTGTACTTCAAAGCCAATTGTTCAAACCTGTTTCTATCTGCATACAGAAGCATTGCTTCAGACAAACTATTCCTGAGCGCACTGGGCCTCCCAGTTTCACCTTGCTGCTCTTTCCACATCCAGTGATTGAAGTGTGTGTTTAGGTCCTCAGATCATGCATAGTTAAGTGACCCGGCATGGAAGCCTTTCAAGAAACAACCTCCTTATTTCACATTAGAAAGGTCTGTGAAGTGGGGCTCTCCACTGCAGTAATGGTTAGCCGCTCAACAAGTGTCAAGCAGATGCCAACCACACACGCACACACACACACACACACACACAGCGAGAGAGAGAGAGAGCGAGATGTTTATTTTCCCTCCACAATCTGGTCCAGCCATCTCTTCCATTGCACACTTAGCCTACACTGGCTCCCTCTACCCTTTTCACATGTCACCTGTCGTCCCCTATAGCCTACTGTGTTTGTGTAGCAAAGGGAAATTGGACTAAATTCCACCTCCATGGCCTTCTCACTGTAGAGGAGGAGGAAGATGAGGCATATGAATGGCGTTGACTTTGGCAGAGCAACCAGCTTAGCTCACTTCCATTGGCTGGTTAAAAGGCAGTAGAAAGGCATGGCTGGCGTCCAGCTTCTATAGGGCCTATTCATCATCGTCTGGAATGTGGCACCAGACTAGGTCCCTATTCCCTTTAAAGTGCACTACCAGGGAGCCATTTGGGACACTGGTTTGAGGTTGACCATACCCCTCATAACCTGGAAAGCTGGTAGCATGTTTTGATTCATTAGCAACCCTTTAAGCTCCAGAGCCACACTGTGTGGCCTCTCCTCCTCCTCCTCAGCCCTCAGGCTCTAATCAGAGCGGGGCTGTGGCCCCTGTCTCCGTGTCCCGGCTGGATCCCCTCCCTGTCCTTCCGGTATGCAGTATCTCTCTGATCCAAAGCCCAGAGATCAGACCCTGCACTCCTACCAGTCGTCGACTCCATACTCAAAGCAATAGGCTAACAACAGGACCCAAACCCACAGCCACCCACACCTCCAGTGGTCCAGAGCAACTTCCTCCCTGTTTGGGTAATGGGTTCAAGGGTCACACAGGAAGTATGTGAAAGTACAGAGTGCTCTAATGCGTTGTTAGGAGTTGGAACATGGCACTTCCTGCTTTGGACTGATTGGCTCCTCCTGTTATTAACAACTTAATTCTGTACACTTTCAGTGTGGCCTACCTATGGATCTAAACCGCTCATGGTGTAGTAACTAAGGAGTTGAGGTTGGAAATACAGTCACTATGTTGCCTGACCATCTCAGTTACTATAGAACTAACAATACAGCCTTAACACAATGCAGTGCTGATTATCAGAGTCATGTATGTATGTGTGTGAATGGGTAGGGCTCTTGATTAACATACATATGATATCGGGCGACATGATAGCCTAGTGGTTAGAGTGTTGGACTGGTAACCGGAAGTTCAAATCCCCGAGCTGACAAGGTACAAATCTGTCGTTCTGCCCCTGAACAGGCAACCCACTGTTCCTAGGCCGTCATTGAAAATAAGAATTTGTTCTTAATTAACTGACTTGCCTAGTTAAATAAAGGTAAAATAAAATAAAAAATATCATAGCCATTAGAGGTTTCATGCGATGTCATTATCATGTCCTCTGCCTTCCTTACAGAGCCTGGCTCTAGTCCACAACCAGCAACATTGTGATTGGCTAAAAATAGCCAGGAAGTGAAAAATGCCTAGCAGTACAGTAGCAACTGTTAATGGGGTTGGGTTGGGTGGAGGACTGAGGATGTCCCAAATGGCACCCTGTTCCCTACATGGCCCTATGGGTCTTGGTCTAAAGTAGTGCACTGGATAGGGTGCCATTTGGGAAGCATCCTGACTGTAACCTGGCTTAGATGTCCTCATCTGACCCCCCCCACCCCAACCTTCACATTCCTGCCCAGCCAAACTCAGCTGTGGTTCGTCTTCAACTCCAGCACGCACCCACTCACTCCCCCAGGCCTGTTAGCTTCCTGTATCGGCCTGGCGTATCGAGCCGTAGAATCCAGATAATTAATAATCTCGTTTAAATTGGACTAAATCTATATTTGACCTAAACTCAACCTTGTGTCCTGATGACATTCTGCTTGGTCTAATGAGCGTTAATGAATGAATGAATTACATTTTATTTGCGTGTCAAATCGCCAGTTGGTATCCTGTCCCTTATGAGATTGTCACATAAACAAACATTACAATACTTTAATGTGATAATTCTTCTTCCGGTGTGCAGTGCACATCACATCGAGTGAAAAAAATAAAATACAAATCAATCCACAATAAATAGTAAATAAGGTTATCCAAACAATACTTACATCACTAGAGCAGTAAAAGATCTACATCTAGAAAAATGAAAGCGAAGGCATTTAAACCCACAAAGAGAAGATTAGTGATAGTTCACCTCACTGTTCACACAGGACAGGAGCCAGTAGGAGAGAGAAGATTAGTGATAGTTCACCTCACTGTTCACACAGGACAGGAGCCAGTAGGAGAGAGAAGATTAGTGATAGTTCACCTCACTGTTCACACAGGACAGGAGCCAGTAGGAGAGAGAAGATTAGTGATAGTTCACCTTACTGTTCACACAGGACAGGAGAGAGAAGATTAGTGATAGTTCACCTTACTGTTCACACAGGACAGAGAGAGACGATTAGTGATAGTTCACCTTACTGTTCACACAGGACAGGAGCCAGTAGGAGAGAGAAGATTAGTGATAGTTCACCTCACTGTTCACACAGGACAGGAGCCAGTAGGAGAGAGAAGATTAGTGATAGTTCACCTCACTGTTCACACAGGACAGGAGCCAGTAGGAGAGAGAAGATTAGTGATAGTTCACCTCACTGTTCACACAGGACAGGAGCCAGTAGGAGAGAGAAGATTAGTGATAGTTCACCTCACTGTTCACACAGGACAGGAGCCAGTAGGAGAGAGAAGATTAGTGATAGTTCACCTCACTGTTCACACAGGACAGGAGCCAGTAGGAGAGAGAAGATTAGTGATAGTTCACCTTACTGTTCACACAGGACAGGAGCCAGTAGGAGAGAGAGAGATGATTACACAGGTCCACAAAGAATTCAACAGAAATAAATGTTGTTGATAAACTTGTCATCTTGTTTCCACAAGAAAATGGCAACCAGTGAAGAACAAACACCATTGTAAATACAACTCATATTTATGTTTATTTATTTTCCCGGTACTTTAACTATTTTCACGTAATATGACATTTTATGTCTATTATTTTGGAACTTTTGTGAGTGTAATGTTTACTGTAGTTTTTTTTGTTCCACTTTTGTTTATTATCTATTTCACTTGCTTTGGCAACGTTAACATATGTTTCTCATGCCAATAAAGCCCTTGAATTGAATTGAGAGAGAGACATAAAAGAGAGCAAGATAAGAGAGCAAGTAGGGGAGAAAGGGAAAATAGAGTGACAGGTTTGTTTCCTAAAGGCCTGACAGTGACTCACCTCTTATAGCTGCAGACTCAGAGGCCCTGAGAAAAGGACTGTAGCTGGAAGCTAAACTACTCTGGACGGCACAGCCCCGTGCTGTCTGAGACAGCTCACAGTATGCAGTGGAGAGCTGTCAGGGTGTGGTAACCAAGGGCTAGTGAGTGGACCATGTTGGAATGTCCATAATGATCTTGACTGCATGTGTTCTCTGCTCCCATGTTGGTCTGTAGAAGGTCACAATTCTAAACAGGCCACTTTTCCACTTTTCTCTCTCCTTCTGCATGTTTATGATGAGAACCTTTTCCAGGTGTCACCCTGGGGCAATGGGGTGGACTGTTTTTCATCTTAATGACAGTTCAACAGTGTCTTCTCTTGGTGTTTTCTCTCCGTTATTTAACTCTTTCCTTGTCAGTGCATGTTTCCATTTGTGATTTATCGTGATGGGAAAGATTACAGATTTAAGGCCTTCTTTTATTTAGCTCTTGTAATCCAAATGTTGATGTTGGATTGAATTCATTTTAGATAAGCTAGACAAATCCTCCTCTGATCAAATCATTAGACTGTGCACTAGGGCTGACCTTGTATGACATCCGCAGTGTATTTGCTGTATGGTCTGTGTGAGCCATTGAAGACTAGGTGTGGGGTCAGCAGGTCTCATCAAGGTTTTAACACCTCTCCTCTCATTGTTCCCCTCACACCTGTTACAAGCCCTAGAGCCTCAACTCCTCTACTTTACTGGGTTTTTATTGGCTCCGGGGCCAGGCTAGCCAATAAGAAGGCTTGTGTGCTGACAGGACACCTGGGTCTACATGTTAACACAATGAAGTGTGTGTTCACACCAGAGTGTTCTCTTCTCCCTTAGCAGGGCTATTGAACGAGCATGTAGACGTGAGCTAGCTCGGGGCTCATCAGGAAATAGTTTCTAAGACCCATTTTCCAAGGAAGTACTGATGTTCCTAATCTCTGAAGAGCTAGTATTTGTTCCAGCTCTGTAGTTGATGTTCGCTACTTGTTGATCATGTTGTATTGTGATTGTTGTATTAAATTGCACTGACTGAAATTCCTTGTGGATAAGAGCTTCTACTAAATTAACAAAATGAAGTATTATTGGCTCCTGTTTCTGATGTTGTGTTGTTGTTTTCCAGGTGTACCGGCAGGACTGTGAGACATTTGGCATGGTAGTGAAGATGCTGGTTGCTAAGGACGCTAATCTGGAGAAGCAGCTGCAGGCTCCACTCCGAGAGAACCTGGGAGAGATCAGGGAGCGTTGCCTTGACGACCTCAAGCACTTCATCACCGATCTGGATCAGGTGATTGAGGTCGTGCGGCAACCGGAACCCTCCATCTGAGACAGACAGCCAATCGCGTCCCATCTTACTGTAAGGGAGCCAATCAGGTCCAGTCTTTTTTGGGGCCTCCGGCATACAGTGAGGGCAGGACTCCCAGGGGTCTGCCATGTGTTAAGACTGTGGATATCTTCAGCAGTATTGGCCCCATGTTTTCCCACCTTTCTGGGTTTCAGGACAGACGTGCACCAGGTGACCCATATGTACTGATAATGTCCAGCAGTAATTAGTCCATGTTGTCAAAAACAGTGTTCAAAGTCCTGTTCAGCTACTTCCTCACCACCCGATGAGGGTATTGGTTCTACAATGTCCTTAACAAGTAGAATTGGTATGTCAATTTAGGCTCATAGTTCATCTGGGATTGACTGATTTTAAAACTGTTGTTAACCAGTGTAACCATAGGGACTGGTCATCAGTGTTTTTTACTGAACTGGCAATCTAATGATGATGTGTGACGTGTTATAGGTCAGCATCCACTGGTACCACAAACAATGCTCTGCTACTACAGTACCAGTCAAAGGTTTGGACACACCTACTCATTCAAGGGTTTTTCTTTGTTTTTACAATTTTCTACATTGTAGAATAATAGACATCAACACTATGAAATAACACACATGGAATCATGTAGCAACCAAGAAAGTGTTAAACAAATAAAAATATATTTTATATTTGAGAATCTTCAAAGTAGCCACCCTTTGCCTTGATGACAGCTTTGCACACTCTTGGTATTCTCTCAACCAGCTTCACCTGGAATGCTTTTCCAAAAGTCTTTAAGGAGTTCCCACATATGCTGAGCACTTGTTGGCTGCTTTTCCTTCACTCTGCCGTCGTACTCATCCCAAACCACCTCAATTGGGTAGAGGTCGGGTGATTGTGGAGGCCAGGTCATCTGATGCAGCACTGCATCACTCTCCTTGGTCAGATAGTCTTTACACAGCCTGGAGGTGTGTTGGGTCATTGTCCTGTTTAAAAACAAATGATAGTCACACTAAGCGCAAACCAGATAGGATGGCATTCGTAGCAGAATGCTGTGGTAGCCATGCTGGTTAAGTGTGTCTTGAATTCTAAAATCACAGACAGTGTCACCAACAAAGCACCATCACACCACCTCCATGTTTCACGGTGTGAACCACACATGTGGAGATCATCCGTTCACCTACTCTGCGTCTCACAACGACACGGCGGTTGGAGCCAAAAAGCTCAAATGTGGACTCATCAGACCAAAGGACAGATTTCCACCAGTCTAATGTCCATTGCTCGTGTTTTTTTTGGCCCAAGCAAGTCTCTTCTTCTTATTGGAATCCTGTAGTAGTGGTTTCTCTGCAGCAATTCTACCATAAAGGCCTGATTTCACGCTTCTCCTCTGAACAGTTGAATACTTGAAGCATTTATTTGGTTTGCAATTTCTGAGGCTGGTAACTAATGAATTTATCCTCTGCAGCAGAGGTACCTCTGGGTCTTCCTTTCCTGTGGTGGTCCTCATGAGAGCCAGTTTCATCATAGCGCTTGATGGTTTTTGCGACTGCACTTGAAGAAACTTTAAAAGTTCTTGACGTTTTCCGGATTGACTGACCTTCATGTCTTAAAGCCGTTTCTCTTTGCTTATTTGAGCTCTTCTTGCCATACTATGGACTTGGTATTTTACCAAATAGGGCTATCTTCTGTATACCACCCCTACCTTGTCACAACACAAATGATTGGCTCAAACGCATTAAGGAAAGAAATTATACAAATTTACTTCTAACAAAGGCACATCTGTTAATTGAAATGCATTCCAGGTCACTACCTCATGAAGCTGGTTGAGGGAATGCCAAGAGAGTGCAAAGCTGTCAGAATTGCAAATATAAAATATATCCTTTTTTATACTTTTTTTGGTTACTACATTATTTCATATGTGTTATTTCATAGTTTTGATGCCTTCGCTATTATTCTACAATGTAGAAAATGGCAGAAATAAAGAAAATCCCAGGAATGAGTAGGTGTGTCCAAACTTTTGACTGGTATTGTATGAGTCCAGTTCTTGTTTTATGAACTCTTCCTGCTAGGTACATTTGATTTGAGATTGCTGCAGTTGAAGCAAGACTTTTGGTGCTACTGCCTGGGAGTAGGATTGTGCTACTTGTGTAAAGTCTTGTATGGTCTGAGAATATGTTCTCCTTTTCTTTTGTATGGACAATGTGTTCATCTGACTATGTTCTATTTCAGCCAGTGTGGCACTGGCCTTGCTAAATGTGATTACATGTTGTGTTTCCTGACAGAGTTGTATTCACCACCAGTGCTAATCTGGCTGGGAGATGAAGAAAAACACTTTCTAAACGTCAGATGCTCAACTCAACTTTCTATATGTGGAACTGACACGTCTTTGATGATTTGTGATTTAAAACGATTTTTGAGTGTAACAAAAATAAAGATGTTTTTATTATGTAAACGGTCTAGTAGACTATGTACCATTCACGTATCAGGTTTGGTTCCATCCGATGAGACTTTGTGAGTCAGTGTTTGGTTTAGGTGCACTGCTTAAACACCAAGTTATTTGCATTGTATATTTGAATATTTACTATGTCTAAAAACGCTACCAAATCAGTTATTCTAGTACATACAAAAAAACTGAAACATTTTCTGAAACGTTTGGTAAGAATATTTATTAAAAGCTTCTTTACATCACATAACAGTTAAGTATTCGTGGTATAATGACTTGCGCTGTATAAAGGGCATGTATGGAGAAGAGCTCTGTAATGTAACTGAATCTGGACAGATGAGGGACAAGCGTGTTAGAGAATTAACATTGGAATACAGCGAAGACTCAGGGTATCACTTTGAAGTTGAGAGGTTTAAGAGCAACTTCATGTAAATTGTTACCAGAAACCAGATATTATGGCATTTTGATTTGAGTAAGCAGATGGTTTGTATTCTGGCAATAGTTGGTTTGTTTTTTGTAAAGCCTTGATTGGTTGACAAGTGATGCATGCAAAATAGCTCTGCTTGTTACTACGACAACAGCTTGTCCCGCCTCCCTACGCCAACTTTGTTTACATTAAAACCAGAAAAATCTTAGTTAAAAGTCAGGGATATAAAAATACCAGTATTAACATTTTAACTTAATATACACATTCATATTTTGTACTATTAAATTATTATGTTGGTTAGTCCCTAGAAGTCTACTTTACTAACTATTCCTTTCCCTGTCAGCAATAACAACAGTGCATTAATTGCCATTTAATGCACACAATGGTATTGCTGGAATACTTTCAATGGTTTATCAGACAATGTAAAAAATAAAAAGTGTTTTTTGATGAATTTTATAAAAAGAAAAGGAGAAAATGTCTTTTTCTGGCATGGTTTGAGTGTTAGACATGACCCATAATAAGAAGTCCAATAATATGGACAATGTTTTGTCCAGCAAGTCCAACTACAAAGAACTGGTCTCACCTGTCCACAAATGATTAGTGCTGGAAGTAAAACAGAGAATGTACATCTAGATTATGAAATGATGCAGTTCTTGCCTCTGTGACCCTTCTTTCTGGATTTAGTCCGTGAGTCGTTGGGCGACATGGCCGTAACGCGTGTTGGGAAGTCCTCAGTAGAGTATTGATACCTGCTAGGAACCCTGGGCTGGGGAATGAGCTGCCCCAGGAAGTAACCTTCCTCCTCAGAGTCTGAGGAAGAGGAGGAGCAGGTGGAGCACCAGTCTTCCTCGTCAGCGTACAGGCCACCTAGGAAGCGGTCGCGATCCCGGTCACCCCGAGCCTGGAGGGAGTAGTCTGAAGTGGTGTGAGGATAGGGTGGCGGCCTGTGAGCACCAGGGCCAGGTTGGTTGAAGAGGGCCGCGTGGTGTTCCTGAAGGGAACTCAGACCATGTCCCTGGTAGGGCCTCTGCACCCGTTCCTTAGGCAGGAGGTTAAGAGCATTGTCCGAGCGGGTTCTACGGTTGTGGTGGCGGCCGTGATGGTGCCGGTGTGGCCTTTCGGGGTCCTCGTGGTGGTACACCCGCCGACGTGTCCTCTCACTCTGAGGAGGCTGACGCACCGCCAGGTTCTGGCAAGACCCGTTATCCACCGTGTCCTCAGAGAACTTGACCATCTGCTGGCCAGGTGGCCGTGTGGACTGGGACCTGCTCCTCCTCAACACTGGTAGCTGAAGGTGAGGTGGTGGAACCTCCTGTTTAGGAGGGAGGGGCAAAGACACCGGCCCCTGTACCCTCTGCGCCCCCCTCCGCACCTCCTCTTCCTCCTGGTCTGCTGCCCCCTGCTGGTGATCCAGAGAGTTGGTGCTGCGGTGGAGCATGGAGGAGTTGAGGGTGCCCATGATGCTCATCTTCTCACAGTCTTCTGGGTCCAGCAGGTTGTGGAGAGAGTAGAGGATCTGACCCTCCTTACTGTCTCCATCCGCTGACGCACCTGGGAGGACAGGACAATATAAAGCTGTGTTACTCGACAGAAGCAGGAAAACAAGTTATTTACTGTAGCTAATTACTGTAGCTATTTTGTTTAATGGCTTTTCATACTATCTTTTC
Organism: Oncorhynchus masou masou; assembly: GCF_036934945.1. NCBI lineage: Eukaryota > Metazoa > Chordata > Actinopteri > Salmoniformes > Salmonidae > Oncorhynchus > Oncorhynchus masou. Next base: position 36,810 of record NW_027009112.1, on the reverse strand, counting down.
CTGTTCCATTTAAATCTCCATTATTACACTGGAATTAATAACTGATCGCTGACTACCTTTACCAGACTACTTTCACCAGAAGTCCACCAAACACATTTTTACAGTGAACAAAGAAGCGCATGTGATATGAACTCTTACCAGTGATGTTAGAGAGGGCAAGAGAGTCCATGGAGTCTCCAACACTGTGCTCAGTCTTCCTCAGCTCGTCTGTGATACACTCCAGAGAGTCTTCACACCACTCCCTGGGGTCCAGCATCCATAACCCTGCTCCCCCAGCGCTAACCCTCTGGTCCATCAGCCCCTGGTCCAGCTCCAGATCATGGATCTTTCTGGCACTAGCAGGGCCTGGATGGCTTCCGTAAGCCGAATCCCCAAGCCCGTCTTGGGACTGTGCCCAGTACATCTCAGGCAGGTGCTTCTTACTGACCAGCCCATCCTGGGACTGGGTCCAGTACATCTCAGGCAGGTGGCTCTGGTTCGTGGGACTGGTGGTGGTGGAGGCTGGTTTAGTCTCAGGCTTCAGCCAGGGTTCGGCTGACCTACTGGTGCCGGGTTCCTCTGAAGGCTGCGTCTGGAACACCCCGGCGCGGTCCCCGAACTTGAGCAGGAGCTGTGTCATGTAGTCCTCGTGTTCGGCCCACTCCTCCGGATCCTCCTCTCGGTCCCTCCAGGTGTGCTCCTCAGTGAAGCCCATGTGGGACAGCTTTCGACCCACAATATCCATTTCTCTGTCCCCTCTATCTCCATATAGACTAGGAGTCTTGTTATAGTCAGCCACTGCAACTGGGTTGAAGAGCTGGGACTGCCTCCACTGTTCAGCCATCGGGTGGCTGCTCTTGCCCATGTGACTCTGGCGGGATTCACGAGAGCCGGCGGACTGGAAGACCGAGTCGGAGGAGTCTGAGGCGTAGACGTCCTCTCCCAGGCTGCAGGCCTTGGAGCAGTAGATACGGCCCTGCTTGGGCAGGAAGGGACAGCCCAGCAGGGTGCTCTTACACTGGGCACAGCAGAAACACGTGTCTGTAGCGTGCCAGTGGACACCCTCGTAGGTCATCTGGGCATGGTCCACTCCTGGTGGAGGCAAGAAGGGAGGGAGAGAGGAATGGAGGGAAGAGAGGGAGAGGTGGTGAATGTAGAGCAACATCTTTAAAAGGCTTCAGCAACAGGCTACACATTATGTCAACAACTCTTTATTTATTCCAGTAATCAGGCATAGATTGACCACATATGAACCAGAGATATTGACTCACCTATATTCTCCCCGCAGGCTTCACAGTACTCCGCGTACAGAGACTCGAAGCAGCCGCAGCAGTAGGGGCGGCCATCTTTCATGATGTATCGCTGACCGCCGAGCACCGTCTCACACTCGAAACAGGCAAAGTGCTTCATGTGCCAGTGACGCCCCTCGGCCTCCGTGCACTCATCTGAAAAAATTATCTGAGGGGGGGATAAACAGACATGTTTAAATACTGTCTGCTACTTATAGAATAATTAGGAAACAGACAAACACAAGATGAATTCAACTTCAGTTACTAAATGTGCAATAAGTTTATTGGTCATGTCATGACGTTGGCCTGTGGATAAGGTTTTTGACCCCCCCCCCATTAAACACCTTTCTCCCTTCCCTCTCTCTTGGCTCTACAGAGGGACTCTTGAATAGCCTTTGTTAAACAGAGATTCTGGGAACATCAGAAGGTGGGGGGAAATGAACCATATTTTGGTAATCCAACCAGTTGAACGTATGCATTGGTACTTAATGAATAGGATGTCAGTTCGGTTGTCATCTGAGACATTCTCATCAATGATAGGATGACATAAACGATACCGTGGAAAGTCTACACATTATAATTATCAGATTCACATGGAGTTGTTGTGCAATTTAAATGTTTGAATATAAAATTATTGGTGAAAAGATTAAATGTAATTTTAGCTTCCAAATGAGAGATTTGGGTTTTCATAAGGTTAGGGCTCTGCTCAATCAGTGGCCCGCCCCTGTGAAGAGACATGGGCTATAAACTATGAAACACACCCTTCTTCCTCCACTATATAAAAGCCCTTGACAAAAATGTAACCTCCTGTTCCGGATACATTAGGATGATGTCAGAGGGTTCAGATAATAACTACAGAACGAAGCCAACCTCAGCGTGAGCTTTGGTTGCAAATGTTATGAACTTTGAGTTCGCAACAGCAGCTGCAAACGTGGGCTAGGAAAGAACATACAGAGTATCCCATCTACCACACAATGACGGTACTACAACGTATCCAATTTACCACCAGAGACATTCTTCAAAGGATGTCAAAGGCAACACGGCCTCTTCAAAGGCAACACGGCCTTCCATCTACCACCAACCTACCGAAGCGCAACTCAGTAAATATTTATTGCATTTTCCTTTTCAAAATGGACGGTAATTTAGAATGCATAAGATTCTGTATTTACGATAGAGTAGCTGCCTACGGCACAATAGAGACATCGCTTCTCCCTTTGTTCTTCAGTCTTCCCGCTCTTTCACTCAAACCCAACCCCCTTTCTTTGTGTAACCAGCTGTCATATCTGTTCCGTCCGCAAAGGACGTTTTCCTTTATGACATAATTTGTAATCAAGGTATGATTCATTCTGTGTATATGTAATTCTGTGTGATTAGTTAGGTATTTAGTAAATAAATAGGTAAGCCCAATTTTGTATTGCTGATTCAACTTGTTAACCAGGGTTCGTGAAGATAACCAAGAATTTACAACTTTCAGATGAGACTGAAATAAGGTGACGATTAATATTGACTGCTATTGATATAAAATATTTAAGAGTCTTTAAGAGTTTATTCGGAAGATTACAGCTCTATAAATATTATTTTGTGGTGCCCGGACTTTCTAGTTAATTACATTTACCTGATTAGCTCAATCAGGTAATTTTAATTACAGAGAAAGGATTTTATAGAATAGCATGTCATATCACTTCATCCAGCATAGCCAAAGACACGACAGTCACATCGCTTCAGTAGACTACTGTCTATCTCCGGTGTTTAATGAGCAGACTGACTAAAGTCTAACTACTGTACTGTATGCTGAAAAAAAAGTCTGCCATTGTTTCAAGCCAACAATTCAATGTTTCATGTCTGCAATGAGTTAACCTCATCACAGGTTATTGATCACACACACAGTGATCTCACCTCATCGCAGCCTGAGCATCTTGGTTTCAGCAGCTCAGCGTGGTGTCGTCCACAGTGGATCTTTCCATCCTGGTGGAAGTAGATAAGGTCTACCAGCAGCTCCTGACACGTGGCGCACGCAAAGCATGCTGGGTGCCAGCACGGCCCCGGACCCGCCCGCGATGCAAAGATGGCCATCTCTCCTCCACTAATGCCCTCACCACACTGGGGATAAAACAACATGTTTTAAATGATGGGGTATCAGTCCACACAAAACACCAAGGAATGAGTCAATTGTTATGGTGTTTGTGTCCCTGTGTTGTTTTGTTCTGTACATGTTTAAGTAAAATCAAACACTATAATATAGTCTCATCCCTTCAGATTGTATGATTCCAGAAAGCTCACCAGAGCATGTCTGAACATACAGTCATCAGTCTTTAAATAACTACTGCCAGACCTGGGTGCAAATACTATTAGAAATCTTTCAAATACTTTAATTGCTTGCTTTAACCTGCCTAGAGTGACAGATGGGCAGTGGTCCCACTGTGCTAGGCTAGCTCAATCAAACCAGGCTAAAGTATTTTAAATTATTTCAAATACTATTTGAACCCAGGTGTGAGCACTAGGACCACAGGACACCACAGCTGTTGTCCATTATTACCAAGCCACCATCGGCCTTGGAAACCGGGGTGTCGTGTGTCCCCTGAAGGTACAGCAATCAAAACTACAGCTATGGGCAAAGCCACGCCGCTTTGTGAGTCTCTCGCACTCTCTCTCTCGCTCTCTCTTTCTATGTCTCTCTCGCTCTCTCTTTCTATGTCTCTCTGTCTATGTCTCTCTCTCGCTCTCTCTTTCTATGTCTCTCTGTCTATGTCTCTCTCTCGCTCTCTCTTTCTATGTCTCTCTGTCTGTCTCTCTCTCGCTCTCTCTTTCTATGTCTCTCTCTCGCTCTCTCTTTCTATGTCTCTCTGTCTATGTCTCTCTCTCCCGCTCTCTCTTTCTGTCTCTCTGTCTGTCTCTCTCTCTCGCTCTCTCTTTCTATGTCTCTCTCTCGCTCTCTCTTTCTATGTCTCTCTGTCTGTCTCTCTCTCTCGCTCTCTCTTTCTATGTCTCTCTGTCTATGTCTCTCTCTCTCGCTCTCTCTTTCTATGTCTCTGTCTGTCTCTC
>NW_027009112.1:0-27500 GCF_036934945.1 Oncorhynchus masou masou | reverse complement strand
ACCTCATTGTCATGAGGGGGCAGCTGGTAGAGCAGCTGTCTGATCCTGTGTTTCTCTCCAGGACTGTTGACGTAGGGGACCTTGTCCTCCGGAAGACAGGAGAAATACTGCTGTACCTGGGGACGGAGGGACGGGGGGACGGAGGGAATGGTTAGAACAGTCTTAGTTCTGTCATACTGCACCTTCAATCACATATGTTCCTGGTTGGTCTTAATGGTTTAGTAGTTCAGTTGGAGGGTGATGCTCACCCTAAAAGACCAGGCATACCTCCAGGATCTGTACTGCCCTGCATCATAAATACCCCACTGGGCTCCAGGACAAGAGCACAATCACAGCTGCTTAAAGAGCTTTGTTCGGGCCAGATCCACCATGATGTGCCAACAAAGGCCAGGGTCAGTCAGTCAGTCACAGTCAGTCAGTGGAAAATCACTCAGGTCACAGTTCATACAAGACTGGTGCTTCCGTTGACTGATTGACCATTTTTACAATAGTTATCCCACCAACCAACTACCTTTTCTTGATGAATGTTTCCATCTCTCCACCATGAGTTCATGACTATCTATGAATATGAAGACCCTGTTTTGCCTCCATACATTCTAGAGGTGTAGAGAGTGAAGGGCTGGGAAACAAGGGGGACTGGTGGTGGGGGGGCGGGGGTAAGGTTACAAAAACAAGGTATTTGGCTTGGGAGGCCTCCTGTTGATTTCAGACCTTCATTACTTCCATGTGTGCTCATGGTTAATGAGAGGGTGGGGGAGAGATAGAAGGAAGAGAGAGAGAGAGAGAGAGAGAGAGAGAAGAGAGAGAGAGAGAGAGAGAGAGAGAGACAAGAGCTTTTGGGAAAGAGAGCTTTGGGAAAGTGCCACATAGCCTGGAGTCAGAGGCCAGCCCTGTTTGCAGTCGGAGCTGAACTGTAAAGAAAGCAGCCAGTGTTAATGATGCTACAGCCACACAGTCAGCATCACTAGGAAGGAGGCATAAAACACCCAACCACTCTAGCCCCACAGGCTAACAGGCCACAGTAACGATCTGCTGAGGTTGCATGTTACTGCACTAACTGAAACAGGATGTGAACATGTATTTATAATAGCTTGTACACTCTTAGAACCTTTTTAGGTTCTACACAGCACCTTGGTTTCTTCGGCTGTTCCCGTAGGATGATCCTTTGAAGAACCCTTTTGAGTTCCATGTAGAACCCTCTTCTACATGGAACTCAAAAAGGTTCAACCTGGAACTGAAGGCTAATCTGAGAACAAGACTCCCTAAATTCTATCAGCATATCGATTGTGCAACCAGGGCTGGTAAAACCCTGGATCATTGTTATTCTAACTTCCACTACGCATATAAGGCCCTCCCCCGCCCTCCTTCCAGAAAAGCTGACCACGACTCTATTTTGTTGCTTCCAGCCTATAGACAGAAACTAAAACAGGAAGCTCCCGCGCTCAGGTCTGTTCAATGCTGGTCCGACCAATCTGATTCCACGCTTCAAGACTGCTTCGATCACGTGGATTGGGATATATGTTCCGCATTGCGTCCAACAACAACATTGACGAATACGCTGATTCGGTGAGCGAGTTCATTAGAAAGTGCATTTGCGATGTCGTACCCACAGCAGCTATTAAAACATTCCCAAACCAGAAACTGTGGATTTATGGCAGCATTCGCGCAAAACTGAAAGCGCGAACCACTGCTTTTAACCAGGGCAAGGTGACCGGAAACATGACTGAATACAAACAGTGTAGCTATTCCCTCCACAAGGCAATCAAACAAGCCAAGCGTCAGTATAGAGACAAAGTAGAGTTGCAATTCAACGGCTCAGACACAAGAGGTATGTGGCAGGGTCTACAGTCAATCACGGATTACAAAAAGAAAACCAGCCCCGTCGCGGACCAGGATGTCTTGCTTCCAGACAGACTAAATAACTTCTTTGCTCGCTTTGAGGACAATACAGTGCCACTGACACGGCCCGCTACCAGAACCTGCGGACTCTCCTTCGCTGCAGCCGAAGTGAGTAAAACATTTAAACATGTTAACCCTCGCAAGGCTGCAGGCCCAGATGGCATCCCCAGCTGCGTCCTCAGAGCATGTGCAGACCAGCTGGCTGGTGTATTTACGGACATATTCAATCAATCCTTATCCCAGTCTGCATCAAGACATGCTTCAAGAGGTCCACCATTGTTCCTGTTCCCAAAAAAGCTAAACGACTACCGCCCGTAGCACTCACTTCCGTCATCATGAAGTTCTTTGAGAGACTAGTCAAGGAACATATCACCTCCACCCTACCTGACACCCTAGACCCACTCCAATTTGCTTACTGCCCCAATAGGTCCACAGAAGACGCAATCTCAACCACACTGCACACTGCCCTAACCCATCTGGACAAGGGGAATACCTACGTGAGAATGCTGTTCATCGACTACAGCTCAGCATTTAACACCATAGTACCCTCCAAACTCGTCATCAAGCTCGAGACCCTGGGTCTCGACCCCGCCCTGTGCAACTGGGTCCTGGACTTCCTGACAGGGCGCCCCCAGGTGGTGAGGGTAGGTAACAACATCTGGGAGGAGGTGAGGGCCCTCGGAGTGTGGTGTCAGGAAAATAAACTCACACTCAATGTCAACAAAACAAAACAAAGGAGATGATTGTGGACTTCAGGAAACAGCAGAGGGAACACCCCCCTATCCACATCGTCGGGACAGTAGTGGAGAGGGTAGTAAGTTTCAAGTTCCTCTGCGTACACATCACGGACAAACTGAATTGGTCCACCCACACAGACAGCGTTGTGAAGAAGGCTCAGCAGCGCCTCTTCAACCTCAGGAGGCTGAAGAAATGTGGCTTGTCACCAAAAGCACTCACAAACTTTTACAGATGCATAATCGAGAGCATCCTGTCGGGCTGTATCACCGCCTGGTACGGCAACTGCTCTGCCCACAACCGTAAGGCTCTCCAGAGGGTAGTGAGGTCTGCACAACGCATCACTGGGGGCAAACTACCTGCCCTCCAGGACACCTACACCACCCGATGTCACAGGAAGGCCATAAAGATCATCAAGGACAACAACCCCCCGAGCCACTGCCTGTTCACCCCGCTATCATCCAGAAGGCGAGGTCAGTACAGGTGCATCAAAGCAGGGTCCAAGAGACTGAAAAACAGCTTCTATCTCAAGGCCATCAGACTGTTAAACAGCCACTACTAACATTGAGTGGCTGCTGCCAACATACTGACTCAACTCCAGCCACTTTAATAATGGAAATTGATGTAAAAATGTATCACTAGCCACTTTAAACAATGCCACTTAATATAATGTTTACATACCCTACATTACTCATCTCATATGTATATACTGTACTCGATACCATCTACTGCATCTTGCCTATGCCGCTCTGTACCATCACTCATTCATATATCATTATCTTCATCCCTTTACACTTGTGTGTATAAGGTAGTTGTTATGCAATTGTTTGGTTAGATTACTTGTTGGTTATTACTGCATTGTCGGAACTAGAAGCACAAGCATTTCGCTACAATCGCATTAACATCTGCTAACCATGTGTATGTGATAAATACAATTTGATTTGATTTAATAGTCGACTGGTTTTAACAGAGAAAATAGAGGGAAGCAACTGAGACAAATATATTTCAACAACATTCCAGCAAAAACAAGAGGTAATAGGACGGTAGTACTATGAACCCCTAAACCATGAGATGTATAGCCTAGCCCTAGACTGACTCACTCTGAAACAGAACTCTAAACCATGGGATGTATAGCCCTAGACTGACTCACTCTGAAACAGAACTCTAAACCATGGGATGTATAGCCCTAGACTGACTCACTCTGAAACAGAACTCTAAACCATGGGATGTATAGCCTAGCCCTAGACTGACTCACTCTGAAACAGAACTCTAAACCATGGGATGTATAGCCTAGCCCTAGACTGACTCACTCTGAAACAGAACTCTAAACCATGGGATGTATAGCCTAGCCCTAGACTGACTCACTCTGAAACAGAACTCTAAACCATGGGATGTATAGCCTAGCCCTAGACTGACTCACTCTGAAACAGAACTCTAAACCATGGGATGTATAGCCCCCTAGACTGACTCACGCTGAAACAGAACTCTAAACCATGGGATGTATAGCCCCCTAGACTGACTCACTCTGAAACAGAACTCTAAACCATGGGATGTATAGCCCCCTAGACTGACTCACTCTGAAACAGAACTCTAAACCATGGGATGTATAGCCTAGCCCTAGACTGACTCACTCTGAAACAGAACTCTAAACCATGGGATGTATAGCCTAGCCCTAGACTGACTCACTCTGAAACAGAACTCTAAACCATGGGATGTATAGCCTAGCCCTAGACTGACTCACTCTGAAACAGAACTCTAAACCATGGGATGTATAGCCTAGCCCTAGACTGACTCACTCTGAAACAGAACTCTAAACCATGAGATGTATAGCCCTAGACTGACTCACTCTGAAACAGAACTCTAAACCATGGGATGTATAGTCTAGCCCTAGACTGACTCACTCTGAAACAGAACTCTAAACCATGGGATGTATAGCCTAGCCCTAGACTGACTCACTCTGAAACAGAACTCTAAACCATGAGATGTATAGCCCCTAGACTGACTCACTCTGAAACAGAACTCTAAACCATGGGATGTATAGCCCTAGACTGACTCACTCTGAAACAGAACTCTAAACCATGGGATGTATAGCCCCCTAGACTGACTCACTCTGAAACAGAACTCTAAACCATGGGATGTATAGCCCTAGACTGACTCACTCTGAAACAGAACTCTAAACCATGGGATGTATAGCCTAGCCCTAGACTGACTCACTCTGAAACAGAACTCTAAACCATGGGATGTATAGCCCTAGACTGACTCACTCTGAAACAGAACTCTAAACCATGAGATGTATAGCCCTAGACTGACTCACTCTGAAACAGAACTCTAAACCATGGGATGTATAGCCCTAGACTGACTCACTCTGAAACAGAACTCTAAACCATGGGATGTATAGCCTAGCCCTAGACTGACTCACTCTGAAACAGAACTCTAAACCATGAGATGTATAGCCTAGCCCTAGACTGACTCACTCTGAAACAAACCATGGGATGTACCTAGACTGACTCACTCTGAAACAGAACTCTAAACCATGGGATGTATAGCCTAGCCCTAGACTGACTCACTCTGAAACAGAACTCTAAACCATGGGATGTATAGCCCCCTAGACTGACTCACTCTGAAACAGAACTCTAAACCATGGGATGTATAGCCCCCTAGACTGACTCACTCTGAAACAGAACTCTAAACCATGGGATGTATAGCCTAGCCCTAGACTGACTCACTCTGAAACAGAACTCTAAACCATGGGATGTATAGCCTAGCCCTAGACTGACTCACTCTGAAACAGAACTCTAAACCATGGGATGTATAGCCTAGCCCTAGACTGACTCACTCTGAAACAGAACTCTAAACCATGGGATGTATAGCCCTAGACTGACTCACTCTGAAACAGAACTCTAAACCATGGGATGTATAGCCTAGCCCTAGACTGACTCACTCTGAAACAGAACTCTAAACCATGGGATGTATAGCCCTAGACTGACTCACTCTGAAACAGAACTCTAAACCATGGGATGTATAGCCTAGCCCTAGACTGACTCACTCTGAAACAGAACTCTAAACCATGGGATGTATAGCCCTAGACTGACTCACTCTGAAACAGAACTCTAAACCATGGGATGTATAGCCCTAGACTGACTCACTCTGAAACAGAACTCTAAACCATGGGATGTATAGCCCTAGACTGACTCACTCTGAAACAGAACTCTAAACCATGGGATGTATAGCCTAGCCCTAGACTGACTCACTCTGAAACAGAACTCTAAACCATGGGATGTATAGCCCTAGACTGACTCACTCTGAAACAGAACTCTAAACCATGGGATGTATAGCCTAGCCCTAGACTGACTCACTCTGAAACAGAACTCTAAACCATGGGATGTATAGCCCTAGACTGACTCACTCTGAAACAGAACTCTAAACCATGGGATGTATAGCCCTAGACTGACTCACTCTGAAACAGAACTCTAAACCATGGGATGTATAGCCCTAGACTGACTCACTCTGAAACAGAACTCTAAACCATGGGATGTATAGCCCCCTAGACTGACTCACTCTGAAACAGAACTCTAAACCATGGGATGTATAGCCCTAGACTGACTCACTCTGAAACAGAACTCTAAACCATGGGATGTATAGCCCCTAGACTGACTCACTCTGAAACAGAACTCTAAACCATGGGATGTATAGCCCTAGACTGACTCACTCTGAAACAGAACTCTAAACCATGGGATGTATAGCCTAGCCCTAGACTGACTCACTCTGAAACAGAACTCTAAACCATGGGATGTATAGCCCTAGACTGACTCACTCTGAAACAGAACTCTAAACCATGGGATGTATAGCCCCCTAGACTGACTCACTCTGAAACAGAACTCTAAACCATGGGATGTATAGCCCTAGACTGACTCACTCTGAAACAGAACTCTAAACCATGGGATGTATAGCCCTAGACTGACTCACTCTGAAACAGAACTCTAAACCATGGGATGTATAGTCTAGCCCTAGACTGACTCACTCTGAAACAGAACTCTAAACCATGGGATGTATAGCCCTAGACTGACTCACTCTGAAACAGAACTCTAAACCATGGGATGTATAGCCTAGCCCTAGACTGACTCACTCTGAAACAGAACTCTAAACCATGGGATGTATAGCCTAGCCCTAGACTGACTCACTCTGAAACAGAAATGTCTAAACCATGGGATGTTGATAGCCCTGATTATTATGTCATCTTAAATCGTATAGAACTCTAAACCATGGGATGTATAGCCTCCCGCTCCTCCAGACTCACATTTCCAGGAGAACAGAACTCTAAACCATGGGATGTATAGCCCTAGACTGACTCCACTCTGAAACATTAACTCTAACCTGGGATGTATAGCCCTAGACTGACTTACTTCTGAAACAGAACTCTAAAGGGTGGGATGTATAGCCCTAGACTGTGTCACTCTGAAACAGAACTCTAAACCATGGGATGTATAGCCCTAGACTGTGTGTCTGAAACAGAACTCTAAACCATGGGATGTTAGCCCTAGACTGTGTCAAACAGGAACTCTAAACCATGAGGGGTGTATAGCCCTAGAGTATCTTAGAGAGAAACAGAACTCTAGGAGACATCATAGAGTTGGAGAATAGTCCTATTGCCCTCTGTGACTGTAATGTCCACAGTTTGTGACACTGACAAACAGTGGACTCTACATCTCACCACCAAGGGATTTACAAATCAAATCAAATGGATCTATAAAGCCCTTTTATGAGCATTCTCCTGAAACAGAACATTAAACCATGGGATTAGCCTATCTATGACTGATGGACATCTAGTATTAGACTATCTATGGGATGGACATCTAGACTTAGACTCACTCTGATGGACAGAATTAGCCTATCTATGTGGATGGACATCTAGTATTAGACTGATCTATGTGGATGGACATCTAGTATTAGCCTAAACTATGGGATGGACATCTAGTATTAGCCTATCTATGTGGATGGACATCAGTATTAGCCTAAACTATGGGATGGACATCTAGATTAGACTATCTATGTGGATGGACATCTAGTATTAAACCATGGGATGGACATCTAGTATTAGCCTATCTATGTGGATGGACATCTAGTATTAGCCTATCTATGTGGATGGACATCTAGTATTAGACTATCTATGAATGGACATCTAGTATTAGCCTATCTATGTGGATGGACATCTAGTATTAGCCTATCTATGTGGATGGACATCTAGTATTAGACTATCTATGTGGATGGAATCTAGTATTAGCTCTATCTATGTGGATGGACATCTAGTATTAGCCTACTATGTGGATGGACATCTAGTATTAGCTGAAACATGTGGATGGACATCTAGTATTAGACTATTATTGGATGGACATCTAGAAAAACATCTATGTGGATGGACATCTAGTATTAGCCTATCTATGTATGGACATCTAGTATTAGACTATCTATGTGGATGGACATCTAGTATCCTACTGTAGCCTATCTATGTGGATGGACATTTCCATTAGCCTATCTAGTGGGTGGACATCTAGTATTAGACTATCTATGTGGATGGACATCTAGTATTAGACTATCTATGTGGATGGACATCTAGTATTAGACTATCTATGTGGATGGACATCTAGTATTAGACTATCTATGTGGATGGACATCTAGTATTAGACTATCTATGTGGATGGACATCTAGTATTAGCCTATCTATGTGGATGGACATCTAGTATTAGCCTATCTATGTGGATGGACATCTAGTATTAGCCTATCTATGTGGATGGACATCTAGTATTAGCCTATCTATGTGGATGGACATCTAGTATTAGCCTATCTATGTGGATGGACATCTAGTATTGTGCCTATCTATGTGGATGGACATCTAGGTATTAGCCTATCTATGTGGATGGACATCTAGCCTGTAGCCTATCTATGGGATGGACATCTAGTATTAGCCTATCTATGTGGATGGACATCTAGTATTAGAATATCCTATGTGGATGCATATTCTCTGTGTGCATCTAATGTCCATCAGTTTGTGACATCTGACAAACAGTGGATGGACATCTAGTATTAGCCATCATGGGATGGACAAATTAGAATCAAATGGATCTATAAAGCCTATTTTATGTCAGTATTCCTCCTATGTGGATCTCCAACAGTTAACATCTATGGGATGGACATCTAGTATTAGACTATCTATGTGGATGGACATTCAGTTTGCCTGTTGTTTTTTGTGACCTTCAGATATGGGTCACAACCAATGGTCACTGTGATGTGATCTGTCACCAACAGCTCCCCGCTACCTCTCCCCAAGAGGACAGTCATGAACTGTTCCAGGTCCAGAGGCATGGTGAACTGGCCCCTCGAGTTCTACACTCAACGCTGCATCTCAGCCTCACCTCAGGGAGATGGCAACACCCTGTCACTTGGCTTTAAGTCCCTGTGACGTGTGTGTGTGTGTGTGTGTGTGTGTGTGTGTGTGTGTGTGTGTGTGTGTGTGTGTGTGTGTGTGTGTGTGTGTGTGTGTGTGTGTGTGTGTGTGTGTGTGTGTGTGTGTGTGTGTGTGTGTGAGAGTGTGAGTGTGTGTGAGTGTGTGAGTGTGAGTGTGAGTGTGAGTGTGAGTGTGAGTGTGTGTGTGTGTGTGTGTGTGTGTGTGTGTGTGTGTGTGTGTGTGTGTGTGTGTGTGTGTGTGTGTGTGTGTGTGTGTGTGTGTGTGTGTGTGTGTGTGTGTGTGAGAGTGTGTGTGTGTGTGAGAGTGTGAGTGTGAGTGTGATGCCTGTCCCAGTGTGACCAGTGAGTGTGAGTGTGTGATGTTCTGTTGTGTGTGTGTGTGTGTGTCTGGACTCATCCAACTCAATCCAATGGACGTGTGTGTATTGTGTGTCATTATGTGTCATGTTAGTGTGTGAGAGGTTATAGTTAGTGTGTGTGTATCTCCATGATGTTATAGTTACAGTCATATATCTCCATCATGTTATAGTTACAGTGTGTATCTCCATCATGTGTGTGTGTGTGTTATGTTGTCATGTATCTCCATCATGTGTATATTTAGAGTGTGTAGTGTCATGCGAGAGCGAGAGAGAGAGATGCCTGTCCCAGTGTCACACCAGCCCTACCAGATGTTATATTTACCAGTCATGTATCTCCAACTCTGGACTCATCCAACTCAATCCAATGGACGTTAACACAGTATTGTCTATTGTCCATCATTATGTATTCCATCATGTTATATCCATCATGTTATAGTTACAGTCATGTATCTCCATCATGTTATAGTTACAGTCATGTATCTCCATCATGTTATAGTTACAGTCATGTATCTCCATCATGTTATAGTTACAGTCATATATCTCCATTATGTTATAGTTACAGTCATGTATCTCCATCATGTTATAGTTACAGTCATATATCTCCATCATGTTATAGTTATAGTTGTATCTCCATCATGTTATAGTTACAGTCATGTATCTCCATTATGTTATAGTTACAGTCATGTATCTCCATCATGTTATAGTTACAGTCATGTATCTCCATTAGGTTATAGTCATGTTATAGTTACAGTCATGTATCTCCATTATGTTATAGTTACAGTCATGTATCTCCATCATGTTATAGTTACAGTCATGTATCTCCATCATGTTATAGTTACAGTCATGTATCTCCATCATGTTATAGTTACAGTCATGTATCTCCATCATGTTATAGTTACAGTCATGTATCTCCATCATGTTATATTTACAGGTTATAGTTACAGTCATGTATCTCCATCATGTTATAGTTACAGTCATGTATCTCCATCATGTTATAGTTACAGTCATGTATCTCCATCATGTTATAGTTACAGTCATGTATCTCCATCATGTTATAGTTACAGTCATGTATCTCCATCATGTTATAGTTACAGTCATGTATCTCCATCATGTTATAGTTACAGTCATGTATCTCCATCATGTTATAGTTACAGTCATGTATCTCCATTAGGTTATAGTTACAGTCATGTATCTCCATCAGGTTATAGTTACAGTCATGTATCTCCATCATGTTATAGTTACAGTCATGTATCTCCATCATGTTATAGTTACAGTCATGTATCTCCATTAGGTTATAGTTACAGTCATGTATCTCCATTAGGTTATAGTTACAGTCATGTATCTCCATTATGTTATAGTTACAGTCATGTATCTCCATTATGTTATAGTTACAGTCATGTATCTCCATTATGTTATAGTTACAGTCATGTATCTCCATCATGTTATAGTTACAGGTTATAGTTACAGTCATGTATCTCCATTATGTTATAGTTACAGGTTATAGTTCCAGTCATGTATCTCCATCATGTTATATTTACAGTCATGTATCTCCATCTAATTTGACTGAAGGTGATGATGCTGTTGACCGTCGTCTTGACTTAGCAGAGGCACCAAACACATATACACATGCATTAATTTACTGACTTTGTGTGATGCCATTGAGGTGGTCGTTGTTAGCGACAGTAGTTACTGGAGAAGCTTGTGGTTGATTATTCAACAGACAAATGAGGATATGATGATGATGCCGTGCTGCTCACCTGTTCAGGTCTGAGTCCAGGCGGTACCCAGGCGTATTCCTCAAGGGCACAACCTGAGTCGTCGTCTGACGTAGAGCTCCTCTGGAAGCCCAGGGTCAGTTTCCCCAGCTTCCCCCCCGGCCGCTGCTCCATATCCAGGCCTTGGACACCCCCCGTCCGCTGCTCCATATCCAGGCCCCGGACACCCCCCGTCCGCTGCTCCATATCCAGGCCCCGGACACCCACCGGCCGCTCCAGGTTCCTCACACGCGGGCGCTGCCCGAGGGAGACAGGACAGGAGACGAAGTGTTATCAAATGCCCCCAAATTCAACGTTTAGAATAATTCCTCATTCAGTCAGTGGTTCTTCAGACTTTATATATCGGGAGGGACATCTCTATATCAAACGTTGTTGTCTGTTTCTGCTTTCCTGAAAACACTGGTCTGCTCTCGTATAGAAACAGAGCGGCAGGTAGCCTAGATCCTAGTGGTTAGAGCATTGGGCCAGTAACTGAAAGGTTGCTGGACCGAGCTGGCAAGTTAAAAATCTGTCATTCTGGCCCTGAACAAGGCAGTTAACCCACTGTTCCCCGGTAGGCCGCCATTGTAAATAAGAATCTGTTCTTAACTGACTTGCTTAGCTAAAGAAACAACAGTATCTGAATGGCAGGTTGTAGTTACAGTAGATGACAGATTGTAGTTACAGTAGATGACAGGTTGTAGTTACAGTAGATGACAGGTTGTAGTGTGCCTATATCATGTACAGTGTGCCAATATAATCCTAGAGTTGAATCCCTACATGAAGTACCACTGTAACAGATCATAAACATCCAACTCAGCATCGCTGCTGGAAGGCCTGGGTTTAACAGTGAGCTGGATGGATGCTCACAGCCCTCACTGTAGAGTTAAGACTGTGCAGTATATTAGACAGGTTAGTGGAGTACAGACTGACTGTTAAATAGAGCTGGTCTTATAATCATGATTAAATCCCCTTACATCACATGACACTGAACTGTACATTGAGTCAGAGACCTTTTGTACAGGGCACATCCAAAGCTGTGCGTGTGTAAAAAATGCTGAGTATTTAATACCTAGTGTGTGGTTTACAGGTTGTTCAAGGACAGGAGGCTTGTGGGACTGACACAGAGCAGTACATTCAGAGACCTGTTGTACTGGTCACAATCACAGTGAAACACAGCTGGTTCATAGGTTGAGGTTGTATTGGGCACAGGGGGCTGGTGTCCATGACGACACCACAGTACACACGTAGGAGGACATGATATCTCCTCATATAACACGGCTGTGTCTGTGATTGGCTAAGGCACACACATCACTATTTCACAGAATCTCAGCCATTTTAGGTTCCTTTCAAAGCCTTTTAAAGGACCTGATAAGGAGGAGGTGGCGGGTTACATCAAGAGACGTTTATCACTTCAGTCTCTCTTCTCTCTTATCTCTGTGTTCGTTTATCACTTCAGTCTCTCTTCTCTCTTATCTCTGTGTTCGTTTATCACTTCAGTCTCTCTTCTCTCTTATCTCTGTGTTCACCTACTGCACTCTCTTCTCTCTTATCTTTTGACCAGAGCTCCATCTCTGTGTTCGTTTAGCTCTATGTGCCCTGGTCTCTGTGTTCGTTTAAATAGGGAATATCATTTGGGATGTCACTCTTCTCTCTTATCTCTGTGTTCTTGTTTAAAAACACCACTCCACTTCAGTCTCTCTTCTCTCTTATCTCTGTGTTCACCTACTGCACTACTTTTGACCAGAGCTCCAAGGGAGCTCTATGTGCCCTGGTCTAAAGTAGTGCACTAAATAGGGAATAGGGTGCCATTTGGGATGTACACTCTGTCCTGTCAGATAACCTGGTTTAAGTCTTGGAGGTGTTAAAAACACCACTTGTGTTTTGTTTGAGCTCCTTTGACGTGCAAATGAAGACCAGAATAGCCTGAGAAGAGCACCCTTGTCTGGGGAGAAAGTTTGAATTTCACAGACGCCCTCTAAACATAATGGAAGTTCACTCTTGAGTCTCAAGGAGGGACCTTCTTCTGAAAGATTAGGTATTTCACAAGGACTGTCACAAGAGAGACCAAATGTCCCGAGAGTCTGAGTATGTAGGTCTAATACCTTTCTGTCTCATCATTTAAATAAAAAGTTCAACAAAAACATGTCAGTAACCTGCGAGCTGTGGAGAGTATTTACACAAAATCAAATCCTGTCAACTAATGTCAGCTAATGTATTCTGAGATATAATTTGAATGCCTTCACATTAGTTAATCACAGTCTAATGCCCATTCAAACAGAGATGGTAATTCTGACTCAGCCAGTCAACATCACTGGGGAGTTTGTTTGAATTTGAATACAGTTACAACAAGCCCTGCAGCTTCTAACCAACCGATGCAAAAAGGGTGATAAAAGCTCACACTGTAAAACTGGGACTGAGCTCATTTCACACACAGAACACAACGTAGTGGCTCTGTCAGCTTTTTACCAAGTAGGACCAGATGAAGACATCACTCATGAGTTCTTCTAATCTAACAGAACCTGAGGTCTCTGTGGTATGAGTAGAACTCAGTGTTGACCGTGCAGATACATATTTTTAATTTAACTAGGCAAGTCAGTTAAGAGCAAGTTCTTATTGACAATGACTGCCTACCAGGGAACAGTGGGTTAACTGCATGTTGAGGGGCAGAACAACAGATTTGACCTTGTCATCTCAGGGATTTGATCCAGCAACCTTTTGGTTACTGGCCCAACACTCTAACCACTAGGCTACCTGCCACCCCGATATATCCTTTAATTCAATAACTGTATGTTTTATATGGATTTCTATGGTTGCCAGATTCTATTGACTCTTTCCCGCACAATCAGAGCCAATATCCTGCCCAATCCACAAAAAAGTAGCCC
The DNA here is from genome assembly GCF_036934945.1 of Oncorhynchus masou masou. Lineage (NCBI taxonomy): Eukaryota > Metazoa > Chordata > Actinopteri > Salmoniformes > Salmonidae > Oncorhynchus > Oncorhynchus masou. The sequence goes on along the minus strand of NW_027009112.1, from coordinate 13,406 downwards.
AATTTTAGATACACTTTCTTGCTACAGTAGGTAGGTGCTCAATGCCTTTCCTTGCGTGAGGTAAAACACTTCCCCTAAGTAGCCGTGAGACATTATCCAACGGCCAAGCAACCGAGTCACGAGATGGATGGAGAGATAGAGAGCCATTTGCTAAAGGCGTGTCATTACAATAATTGTCTAGGTCATGTCCTCAAGAGAAAACTGTGATGGATTTCTGGGAATAGCCTGCTAGCGCAGTGTCTAGACGTGAAATATGTTGTCCTCAAAACATTTAATTACAAGGGATAAAAATAACACATTTTGTGTAGCCCAGTTCTGACCACACCAAGAGAAGAGTTCCCTGTGAAAGAATCTAAGAAATTCTCCTGTGAATGTATTCCTAACCCCCCCCATCCCCCATCCTCTTTACCCCAACCTCTGCTTTTAGAAAGTCAAGTAAGGAAAGTCAGAGAAAATCCCCAGCAGATTCCTGAGCCAACATACACAGGTACTCACATTACACCTTGTCACCCGCTGGCAAAAACACAATGTGTGTCTTCATCAAAAACAAAAAACAAACGTCTAACTTACTACTCTGCTCTGCTCCTTTAAACCCAAAGAGAGCCGACCGGAGGGAAAGAGAAACATTTGATTTTTGAAAAAGGCATTTAAAAAGTCCCAACATCGGCACTATGTAAACACCCTCCAGGTGGAGGCCCTGTTGTTCCTATACTGACACATACTAACGGCCTCTGAGTGGCGCAGTGGTCTGAGGCACTGCATCTCAGTGCTTGAGGTGACACTACAGACCTTGGTTCGATTCCAGCCTGTATCACAAAAAGCTGTGATTGGGAATCCCATAGCGCGGTGCACAATTAGGCCCAGCATTGTCTGGATTAGGGTTTGGCTGGAGGTCGGCCGTCATTGTAAATAATAATTTGTTCTTAACTGACTTAGTTAAAGAAAATAAACATATAAAGGGTAGCATCTCAAGTGGCACCCTACATAGTGCACTACTTTTGACCAGAGCCCTATACGAATAGGGTGCCATTTGGGAAACATCTGAAGCCTTTACAGGAAAATAAATACCTGATCAAATACATGTCAGTTTAAATGTATACAGACTCTGGGCAAAGATGTCCTAAGATGACCTGATGCCTCTACAACAACACCGCCTGAATCGTTGAACTGAACACTGGGTCAGAAACCGTATGCTGAATCGTTGAACGGAACACTGGGTCAGAAACCGTAAGAGGAGAAACATCTACAACAACACCGCCTGAATCGTTGAACGGAACACTGGGTCAGAAACCGTAAGAGGAGAAACATCTACAACAACACCGCCTGAATCGTTGAACGGAACACTGGGTCAGAAACCGTAAGAGGAGAAACATCTACAACAACACCGCCTGAATCGTTGAACGGAACACTGGGTCAGAAACCGTAAGAGGAGAAACATCTACAACAACACGGTCTGAATCGTTGAACTGAACACTGGGTCAGAAACCGTAAGAGGGGAGAAACATCTACAACAACACGCCTGAATCGTTGAACGGAACACTGGGTCAGAAACCGTAAGAGGAGAAACATCTACAACAACATCGCCTGAATCGTTGAACGGAACACTGGGTCAGAAACCGTAAGAGGAGAAACATCTACAACAACACGCCTGAATCGTTGAACGGAACACTGGGTCAGAAACCGTAAGAGGAGAAACATCTACAACAACACGGTCTGAATCGTTGAACGGAACACTGGGTCAGAAACCGTAAGAGGAGAAACATCTACAACAACACGGTCTGAATCGTTGAACGGAACACTGGGTCAGAAACTGTAAGAGGAGAAACATCTACAACAACACGGTCTGAATCGTTGAACTGAACACTGGGTCAGAAACCGTAAGAGGAGAAACATCTACAACAACACGGTCTGAATCGTTGAACGGAACACTGGGTCAGAAACCGTAAGAGGAGAAACATCTACAACAACATCGCCTGAATCGTTGAACGGAACACTGGGTCAGAAACCGTAAGAGGAGAAAACATCTACAACAACACCGCCTGAATCGTTGAACGGAACACTGGGTCAGAAACCGTAAGAGGAGAAACATCTACAACAACACGGCCTGAATCGTTGAACGGAACACTGGGTCAGAAACCGTAAGAGGAGAAACATCTACAACAACACCGCCTGAATCGTTGAACTGAACACTCGGTCAGAAACCGTAAGAGGGGAGAAACATCTACAACAACACGGTCTGAATCAACGGAACACTGGGTCAGAAACCGTAAGAGGAGAAACATCTACAACAACACGGCCTGAATCGTTGAACGGAACACTGGGTCAGAAACCGTAAGAGGGGAGAAACATCTACAACAACATCGCCTGAATCGTTGAACGGAACACTGGGTCAGAAACCGTAAGAAGAAAAACATCTACAACAACACGCCTGAATCGTTGAACGGAACACTGGGTCAGAAACCGTAAGAGGAGAAACATCTACAACAACACGGTCTGAATCGTTGAACGGAACACTGGGTCAGAAACCGTAAGAGGAGAAACATCTACAACAACACGCCTGAATCATTGAACGGAACACTGGGTCAGAAACCGTAAGAGGAGAAACATCTACAACAACACGGTCTGAATCGTTGAACGGAACACTGGGTCAGAAACCGTAAGAGGGGAGAAACATCTACAACAACATCGCCTGAATCGTTGAACGGAACACTGGGTCAGAAACCGTAAGAGGAGAAACATCTACAACAACATCGCCTGAATCGTTGAACGGAACACTGGGTCAGAAACCGTAAGAGGAGAAACATCTACAACAACACGGTCTGAATCGTTGAACGGAACACTGGGTCAGAAACCGTAAGAGGAGAAACATCTACAACAACACGGTCTGAATCGTTGAACGGAACACTGGGTCAGAAACCGTGAGGAGAAACATCTACAACAACACGGTCTGAATCGTTGAACGGAACACTGGGTCAGAAACCGTAAGAGGAGAAACATCTACAACAACACGGTCTGAATCATTGAACGGAACACTGGGTCAGAAACTGTAAGAGGAGAAACATCTACAACAACACGGTCTGAATCGTTGAACTGAACACTGGGTCAGAAACCGTTGGTCTGAATCGTTGAACGGAACACTGGGTCAGAAACCGTAAGAGGGGAGAAACATCTACAACAACATCGCCTGAATCGTTGAACGGAACACTGGGTCAGAAACCGTAAGAGGAGAAACATCTACAACAACATCGCCTGAATCGTTGAACGGAACACTGGGTCAGAAACCGTAAGAGGAGAAACATCTACAACAACACGGTCTGAATCGTTGAACGGAACACTGGGTCAGAAACCGTAAGAGGAGAAACATCTACAACAACACGGTCTGAATCGTTGAACGGAACACTGGGTCAGAAACTGTAAGAGGAGAAACATCTACAACAACACGGTCTGAATCGTTGAACTGAACACTGGGTCAGAAACCGTAAGAGGGGAGAAACATCTACAACAACACGGTCTGAATCGTTGAACGGAACACTGGGTCAGAAACCGTAAGAGGAGAAACATCTACAACAACATCGCCTGAATCTTGAATCGTTGAAAACGGAACACTGGGTCAGAAACCGTAAGAGGAGAAACATCTACAACGGAACACTGGGTCAACACGGTCTGAATCGTTGAACTGAACACTGGGTCAGAAACCGTAAGAGGAGAAACATCTACAACAACACGGTCTGAATCGTTGAACGGAACACTGGGTCAGAAACCGTAAGAGGGGAGAAACATCAACAACATCGCCTGAATCGTTGAACGGAACACTGGGTCGGAAACCGTAAGAGGAGAGAAACGTCTACAACAACACTGTCTGAATCGTTGAACGGAACACTGGGTCAGAAACCGTAAGAGGAGAAACATCTACAACAACACGGTCTGAATCGTTGAACGGAACACTGGGTCAGAAACCGTAAGAGGAGAAACATCTACAACAACACGGTCTGAATCGTTGGGTCAGAAACTGGGTCAGAACACCATCTGAATCGTTGAACGGAACACTGGGTCAGAAACATCTACAACAACACGGCCTGAATCGTTGAACGGAACACTGGGTCAGAAACCATAAGAGGGGAGGAACATCTACAACAACACCATCTGAATCGTTGAACGGAACACTGGGTCAGAAACCGTAAGAAGAAAAAAATCTACAACAACACGGCCTGAATCGTTGAACGGAACACTGGGTCAGAAACCGTAAGAGGGGAGAAACATCTACAACAACACCATCTGAATCGCTGAACGGAACACTGGGTCAGAAACCGTAAGAGGAGAAACATCTACAACAACATCGCCTGAATCGTTGAACAGAACACTGGGTCAGAAACCGTAAGAGGAGAAACATCTACAACAACACGGTCTGAATCGTTGAACAGAACACTGGGTCAGAAACCGTAAGAGGAGAAACATCTACAACAACACGGTCTGAATCGTTGAACGGAACACTGGGTCAGAAACCGTAAGAGGAGAAACATCTACAACAACACGGTCTGAATCGTTGAACGGAACACTGGGTCAGAAACCGTAAGAGGAGAAACATCTACAACAACACGGTCTGAATCGTTGAACGGAACACTGGGTCAGAAACTGTAAGAGGAGAAACATCTACAACAACACGGTCTGAATCGTTGAACTGAACACTGGGTCAGAAACCGTAAGAGGGGAGAAACATCTACAACAACACGGTCTGAATCGTTGAACGGAACACTGGGTCAGAAACCGTAAGAGGGGAGAAACATCTACAACAACACGGCCTGAATCGTTGAACGGAACACTGGGTCGGAAACCGTAAGAGGAGAGAAACATCTACAACAACACGGTCTGAATCGTTGAACGGAACACTGGGTCAGAAACCGTAAGAGGAGAAACATCTACAACAACACGGTCTGAATCGTTGAACGGAACACTGGGTCAGAAACCGTAAGAGGAGAAACATCTACAACAACACGGTCTGAATCGTTGAACTGAACACTGGGTCAGAAACCGTAACATCTACAACAACAAGGTCTGAATCGTTGAACGGAACACTGGGTCAGAAACCGTAAGAGGGAGAAACATCTACAACAACATCGCCTGAATCGTTGAACGGAACACTGGGTCAGAAACCGTAAGAGGAGAAAACATCTACAACAACACGGTCTGAATCGTTGAACGGAACACTGGGTCAGAAACCGTAAGAGGAGAAACATCTACAACAACACGGTCTGAATCGTTGAACGGAACACTGGGTCAGAAACCGTAAGAGGAGAAACATCTACAACAACACGGTCTGAATCGTTGAACGGAACACTGGGTCAGAAACCGTAAGAGGAGAAACATCTACAACAACACGGTCTGAATCGTTGAACGGAACACTGGGTCAGAAACCGTAAGAAGAAAAACATCTACAACAACACGGCCTGAATCGTTGAACGGAACACTGGGTCAGAAACCGTAAGAGGGGAGAAACATCTACAACAACACCATCTGAATCGTTGAACGGAACACTGGGTCAGAAACCGTAAGAAGAAAAACATCTACAACAACAACAACAACACTGGGTCAGAAACCGTAAGAGGGGAGAAACATCTACAACAACACCATCTGAATCGTGAACGGAACACTGGGTCAGAAACCGTAAGAGGAGAAACATCTACAACAACATCGCCTGAATCGTTGAACAGAACACTGGGTCAGAAACCGTAAGAGGAGAAACATCTACAACAACACGGTCTGAATCGTTGAACTGAACACTGGGTCAGAAACCGTAAGAGGAGAAACATCTACAACAACACGGTCTGAATCGTTGAACGGAACACTGGGTCAGAAACCGTAAGAGGAGAAACATCTACAACAACACGGTCTGAATCGTTGAACGGAACACTGGGTCAGAAACCGTAAGAGGAGAAACATCTACAACAACACGGTCTGAATCGTTGAACGGAACACTGGGTCAGAAACTGTAAGAGGAGAAACATCTACAACAACACGGTCTGAATCGTTGAACTGAACACTGGGTCAGAAACCGTAAGAGGGGAGAAACATCTACAACAACACGGTCTGAATCGTTGAACGGAACACTGGGTCAGAAACCGTAAGAGGGGAGAAACATCTACAACAACATCGCCTGAATCGTTGAACGGAACACTGGGTCGGAAACCGTAAGAGGAGAGAAACATCTACAACAACACGGTCTGAATCGTTGAACGGAACACTGGGTCAGAAACCGTAAGAGGAGAAACATCTACAACAACACGGTCTGAATCGTTGAACGGAACACTGGGTCAGAAACTGTAAGAGGAGAAACATCTACAACAACACGGTCTGAATCGTTGAACTGAACACTGGGTCAGAAACCGTAAGAGGAGAAACATCTACAACAACACGGTCTGAATCGTTGAACGGAACACTGGGTCAGAAACCGTAAGAGGGGAGAAACATCTACAACAACATCGCCTGAATCGTTGAACGGAACACTGGGTCGGAAACCGTAAGAGGAGAGAAACATCTACAACAACACGGTCTGAATCGTCAACACTGGGTCAGAAACCGTAAGAGGAGAAACATCTACAACAACACGGTCTGAATCGTTGAACGGAACACTGGGTCAGAAACCGTATCTAGAATCGGAGAAACATCTACAACAACACCATCTGAATCGTTGAACGGAACACTGGGTCAGAAACCGTAAGAAGAAAAACATCTACAACAACACGGCCTGAATCGTTGAACGGAACACTGGGTCAGAAACCGTAAGAGGAGAAACATCTACAACAACACGGTCTGAATCGAACGGAACACTGGGTCAGAAACCGTAAGAGGAGAAACATCTACAACAACATCGCCTGAATCGTTGAACGGAACACTGGGTCAGAAACCGTAAGAGGAGAAACATCTACAACAACATCGCCTGAATCGTTGAACGGAACACTGGGTCAGAAACCGTAAGAGGAGAAACATCTACAACAACACGGTCTGAATCGTTGAACGGAACACTGGGTCAGAAACCGTAGGAGGAGAAACATCTACAACAACACGGTCTGAATCGTTGAACGGAACACTGGGTCAGAAACTGTAAGAGGAGAAACATCTACAACAACACGGTCTGAATCGTTGAACTGAACACTGGGTCAGAAACCGTAAGAGGGGAGAAACATCTACAACAACACGGTCTGAATCGTTGAACGGAACACTGGGTCAGAAACCGTAAGAGGGGAGAAACATCTACAACAACATCGCCTGAATCGTTGAACGGAACACTGGGTCGGAAACTGTAAGAGGAGAGAAACATCTACAACAACACGGTCTGAATCGTTGAACGGAACACTGGGTCAGAAACCGTAAGAGGAGAAACATCTACAACAACACGGTCTGAATCGTTGAACGGAACACTGGGTCAGAAACCGTAAGAGGAGAAACATCTACAACAACACGGTCTGAATCGTTGAACTGAACACTGGGTCAGAAACCGTAAGAGGGGAGAAACATCTACAACAACACGGTCTGAATCGTTGAACGGAACACTGGGTCAGAAACCGTAAGAGGGGAGAAACATGTACAACAACATCGCCTGAATCGTTGAACGGAACACTGGGTCGGAAACCGTAAGAGGAGAGAAACGTCTACAACAACACTGTCTGAATCGTTGAACGGAACACTGGGTCAGAAACCGTAAGAGGAGAAACATCTACAACAACACGGTCTGAATCGTTGAACGGAACACTGGGTCAGAAACCGTAAGAGGAGAAACATCTACAACAACACGGTCTGAATCGTTGAACGGAACACTGGGTCAGAAACCGTTCTACAACAACACCATCTGAATCGTTGAACGGAACACTGGGTCAGAAACCGTAAGAAGAAAAACATCTACAACAACACGGCCTGAATCGTTGAACGGAACACTGGGTCAGAAACCATAAGAGGGGAGGAACATCTACAACAACACCATCTGAATCGTTGAACGGAACACTGGGTCAGAAACCGTAAGAAGAAAAAAATCTACAACAACACGGCCTGAATCGTTGAACGGAACACTGGGTCAGAAACCGTAAGAGGGGAGAAACATCTATCTGACGCTGAACGGAACACTGGGTCAGAAACCGTAAGAGGAGAAACATCTACAACAACATCGCCTGAATCGTTGAACAGAACACTGGGTCAGAAACCGTAAGAGGAGAAACATCTACAACAACACGGTCTGAATCGTTGAACAGAACACTGGGTCAGAAACCGTAAGAGGAGAAACATCTACAACAACACGGTCTGAATCGTTGAACGGAACACTGGGTCAGAAACCGTAAGAGGAGAAACATCTACAACAACACGGTCTGAATCGTTGAACGGAACACTGGGTCAGAAACCGTAAGAGGAGAAACATCTACAACAACACGGTCTGAATCGTTGAACGGAACACTGGGTCAGAAACTGTAAGAGGAGAAACATCTACAACAACACGGTCTGAATCGTTGAACTGAACACTGGGTCAGAAACCGTAAGAGGAGAAACATCTACAACAACACGGTCTGAATCGTTGAACGGAACACTGGGTCAGAAACCGTAAGAGGGGAGAAACATCTACAACAACACGGCCTGAATCGTTGAACGGAACACTGGGTCGGAAACCGTAAGAGGAGAGAAACATCTACAACAACACGGTCTGAATCGTTGAACGGAACACTGGGTCAGAAACCGTAAGAGGAGAAACATCTACAACAACACGGTCTGAATCGTTGAACGGAACACTGGGTCAGAAACTGTAAGAGGAGAAACATCTACAACAACACGGTCTGAATCGTTGAACTGAACACTGGGTCAGAAACCGTAAGAGGGGAGAAACATCTACAACAACAAGGTCTGAATCGTTGAACGGAACACTGGGTCAGAAACCGTAAGAGGGGAGAAACATCTACAACAACATCGCCTGAATCGTTGAACGGAACACTGGGTCGGAAACCGTAAGAGGAGAGAAACATCTACAACAACACGGTCTGAATCGTTGAACGGAACACTGGGTCAGAAACCGTAAGAGGAGAAACATCTACAACAACACGGTCTGAATCGTTGAACGGAACACTGGGTCAGAAACCGTAAGAGGAGAAACATCTACAACAACACGGTCTGAATCGTTGAACGGAACACTGGGTCAGAAACCGTAAGAGGAGAAACATCTACAACAACACGGTCTGAATCGTTGAACGGAACACTGGGTCAGAAACCGTAAGAAGAAAAACATCTACAACAACACGGCCTGAATCGTTGAACGGAACACTGGGTCAGAAACCGTAAGAGGGGAGAAACATCTACAACAACACCATCTGAATCGTTGAACGGAACACTGGGTCAGAAACCGTAAGAAGAAAAACATCTACAACAACACGGCCTGAATCGTTGAACGGAACACTGGGTCAGAAACCGTAAGAGGGGAGAAACATCTACAACAACACCATCTGAATCGTTGAACGGAACACTGGGTCAGAAACCGTAAGAGGAGAAACATCTACAACAACATCGCCTGAATCGTTGAACAGAACACTGGGTCAAAACCGTAAGAGGAGAAACATCTACAACAACACCGCCTGAATCGTTGAACTGAACACTGGGTCAGAAACCGTAAGAGGAGAAACATCTACAACAACACGGTCTGAATCGTTGAACGGAACACTGGGTCAGAAACCGTAAGAGGAGAAACATCTACAACAACACGGTCTGAATCGTGAACGGAACACTGGGTCAGAAACCGTAAGAGGAGAAACATCTACAACAACACGGTCTGAATCGTTGAACGGAACACTGGGTCAGAAACTGTAAGAGGAGAAACATCTACAACAACACGGTCTGAATCGTTGAACTGAACACTGGGTCAGAAACCGTAAGAGGGGAGAAACATCTACAACAACACGGTCTGAATCGTTGAACGGAACACTGGGTCAGAAACCGTAAGAGGGAGAAACATCTACAACAACATCGCCTGAATCGTTGAACGGAACACTGGGTCGGAAACCGTAAGAGGAGAGAAACATCTACAACAACACGGTCTGAATCGTTGAACGGAACACTGGGTCAGAAACCGTAAGAGGAGAAACATCTACAACAACACGGTAATCAACGGAACACTGGGTCAGAAACTGTAAGAGGAGAAACATCTACAACAACACGTCTGAATCGTTGAACTGAACACTGGGTCAGAAACCGTAAGAGGGAGAAACATCTACAACAACACGGTCTGAATCGTTGAACGGAACACTGGGTCAGAAACCGTAAGAGGGAGAAACATCTACAACAACATCGCCGTTGAACGGAACACTGGGTCGGAAACCGTAAGAGGAGAGAAACATCTACAACAACACGGTCTGAATCGTTGAACGGAACACTGGGTCAGAAACCGTAAGAGGAGAAACATCTACAACAACACGGTCTGAGGGGAACACTGGGTCAGAAACCGTAAGAGGAGAAACATCTACAACAACACGGTCTGAATCGTTGAACGGAACACTGGGTCAGAAACCGTAAGAGGAGAAACATCTACAACAACACCATCTGAATCGTTGAACGGAACACTGGGTCAGAAACCGTAAGAAGAAAAACATCTACAACAACACGGCCTGAATCGTTGAACGGAACACTGGGTCAGAAACCGTAAGAGGGGAGAAACATCTACAACAACACCATCTGAATCGTTGAACGGAACACTGGGTCAGAAACCGTAAGAAGAAAAACATCTACAACAACACGGCCTGAATCGTTGAACGGAACACTGGGTCAGAAACCGTAAGAGGGGAGAAACATCTACAACAACACGGCCTGAATCGTTGAACGGAACACTGGGTCAGAAACCGTAAGAGGGGAGAAACATCTACAACAACACCATCTGAATCGTTGAACGGAACACTGGGTCAGAAACCGTAAGAAGAAAAACATCTACAACAACACGGCCTGAATCGTTGAACGGAACACTGGGTCAGAAACCGTAAGAGGGGAGAAACATCTACAACAACACCATCTGAATCGTTGAACGGAACACTGGGTCAGAAACCGTAAGAGGAGAAACATCTACAACAACATCGCCTGAATCGTTGAACGGAACACTGGGTCAGAAACCGTAAGAGGAGAAACATCTACAACAACACGAATCGTTGAACAGAACACTGGGTCAGAAACCGTAAGAGGAGAAACATCTACAACAACACGGAATCGTTGAACGGAACACTGGGTCAGAAACCGTAAGAGGGGAGAAACATCTACAACAACACGGCCTGAATCGTTGAATGGAACACTGGGTCAGAAACCGTAAGAGGAGAAACATCTACAACAACACCATCTGAATCGTTGAACGGGGTCAGAAGACGACGACACCAGACCCACAGCTGCTTACTTGCATTGGTTGCACAAGTAACCTAAGCAACAGATGGCAGGAGGTACAAGGACTATGAAATTGTTTTCCAAATATAAAGTATTGGTACTTACGAGAAGAGAAAATATGAGTGTAGGATTCATTACACAGTCATCTCCATTTGAAGTTTATTGTGAATGCTGAAATGTTTTGCTTATTCTTTTGTGTTTTGAGTTCAATATTACGTTACGTAATGTCTATGCAAATAATGTTTTATTTATCTAATGCAAATTATTACATTCATTTAAAAATTAATGGCTATAACAGATTTCATACGGCAATTTCCTGGAATATGAAATACAGTGTACGGAGATGATGTTGTTATTACTACCAAATAGCATCTACAGCCCTAGTGATGTACACTGAAGAATATGATGAGTCCTACATATAGGCAGAATACAAAAGAAACACAATCAGAGCAGATGGTGAAAACAGTCAAGCAGACAAGAGTCACCGACTCCTACAGATATAGGATCTTAATATAATCACACATATGTAGGAGTTTCTCTTACCATAACCCTATAGAGAGGAGTATATCTAGATGTAGTATGGTGTCACAGCCTGTCCTGATGAACTGATGAAGAGTGTTATTCCAGGGACAGATAGGTGTCAGGGCCAGATAGGTGTCAGGGCCAGATAGGTGTCAGGGCCAGATAGGTGTCAGGGCCAGATAGGTGTCAGGGCCAGATAGGTGTTAGGGCCAGATAGGTGTTAGGGCCAGATAGGTGTCAGGGCCAGATAGGTGTCAGGGCCAGATAGGTGTCAGGGCCAGATAGGTGTTAGGGCCAGATAGGTGTCAGGGCCAGATAGGTGTCAGGGCCAGATAGGGCCAGATGTGTCAGGGACAGATAGGTGTCAGGGCCAGATAGGTGTTAGGGCCAGATAGGTGTCAGGGACAGATAGGCAGGGACAGATAGGTGTCAGGGCCAGATAGGTGTTAGGGCCAGATAGGTGTCAGGACCAGATAGGTGTCAGGGCCAGATAGGTGTCAGGGACAGATAGGTGTCAGGGCCAGATAGGTGTTAGGGCCAGATAGGTGTCAGGGCCAGATAGGTGTCAGGGACAGATAGGGTGTCAGGGCCAGATAGGGTGTTAGGGCCAGATAGGTGTCAGGGCCAGATAGGTGTCAGGGCCAGATAGGTGTCAGGGCCAGATAGGTGTCAGGGCCAGATAGGTGTCAGGGCCAGATAGGGTGTTAGGGCCAGATAGGTGTCAGGGCCAGATAGGTGTCAGGGCCAGATAGGTGTCAGGGCCAGATAGGTGTTAGGGCCAGATAGGTGTCAGGGCCAGATAGGTGTCAGGGCCAGATAGGTGTCAGGGCCAGATAGGTGTCAGGGCCAGATAGGTGTTAGGGCCAGATAGGTGTCAGGGCCAGATAGGTGTCAGGGCCAGATAGGTGTCAGGGACAGATAGGTGTCAGGGCCAGATAGGTGTTAGGGCCAGATAGGTGTCAGGGCCAGATAGGTGTCAGGGCCAGATAGGTGTCAGGGCAAGATAGGTGTCAGGGCCAGATATGTGTCAGGGCCAGATAGGTGTCAGGGCCAGATAGGTGTTAGGGCCAGATAGATGTTAGTGCCAGATAGGTGTCAGGGCCAGATAGGTGTCAGGGCCAGATAGGTGTCAGGGCCAGATAGGTGTCAGGACACGATTGTTGTCAGGGCAAGATAGGTGTCAGGTCCAGATAGGTGTTATGGCCAGATAGGTGTCAGGGCCAGATAGGTGTCAGGGACAGATAGGTGTCAGGGACAGATAGGTGTTAGGGCCAGATAGGTGTTATGGCCAGATAGGTGTCAGGGCCAGATAGGTGTCAGGGACAGATAGGTGTTAGGGCCAGATAGGTGTCAGGGCCAGATAGGTGTCAGGGCCAGATAGGTGTCAGGGCCATATAGGTGTCAGGGCAAGATAGGTGTCAGGGCCAGATAGGTGTCAGGGCCAGATAGGTGTTAGGGCCAGATAGGTGTTAGGGCCAGATAGGTGTCAGGGCCAGATA
>NW_027009111.1:30000-54986 GCF_036934945.1 Oncorhynchus masou masou | reverse complement strand
ATGCTTTCGTTCGGTGCGTATTGCTAGAGAGGAATGGATAGAGTAGAGAGAGGAATGGATAGAGAGATGGGAGAGAGGAGAGAGAGAATGGATAGAGAGTAGAGAGAGGAATGGATAGAGAGGAAGAGAGGAATGGATAGAGAGAAGGAGGAAATGGATAGAGAGAAGAGAGGAATGGATAGAGAGAGAGAGAGGAATGGATAGAGAGAAGAGAGGAATGGATAGAGAGAAGAGAGGAATGTATAGAGAGAAGAGAGGAATGGATAGAGATGGGGAGAGAGAGAAGAGAGGAATGGATAGAGAGTAGAGAGGAATGGATAGAGAGATGGGAGAGAGTAGAGAGAGGAATGGATAGAGAGATGGGGAGAGAGTAGAGAGAGGAATATATGGAGACTAGAGAGAGTAGAGAGGAATGGATAGAGTAGAGAGGAATGGATAGAGAGATGGGGAGAAGTAGAGAGAGGAATGGATAGAGAGATGGGGAGAGAGTAGAGAGGAATGGATAGAGAGATGGGGAGAGAGAGAAGAAGAAGAGGACAAGGAACAGGAGGGGGTTGTACCCCTAGTCCTGATCCATGAGAGACAGACCTGTTGATATCCATGTCATCACACGACAACAACAGCACAGAGAAACGTAAGCCAGCCCATCCCCCTGGACTCTATCATTTCTGTAGGATCCAGCCAGCCAAGCAGCACACACACACACCCACCCACACACAGTCCAAAGCCCATTGTGCAGTCATTGGTCAAACCACTTCAGCACTAATTATGAGAACAGCTTATTAACAAGCCTTGACCTATAACCTGGATGTCAATAAAGAGGATCAGCCTCCCTCTCCCTTTCTCTCCTCTCCCTTTCTCACCTCTCCCTTTCTCTCCTCTCCTCTCCTCTCCCTTTCTCACCTCTCCCTTTCTCTCCTCTCCTCTCTCTTTTCGTTCCTCTCCCTTCCTCTCCTCTCTCCCTTTCTCTCCTCTCCCTTCCTCTCCTCTCTCCCTTTCTCACCTCTCCCTTTCTCACCTCTCCCTTTCTCTCCTCTCCCTTTCCTCTCCTCTCCCTTTCTCTCCTCTCCCTCTCCTCACCTCTCCCTTCCCTTTCCATTTCTCTCCTCTCCCTTTCTCTCCTCTCCTCTCCCTTTCTCATCTATCCCTTTCTCTCCTCTCCCTTTCTCTCCTCTCCCTTTCTCATCTCTCCCTTTCCTCTCCTCTCCTCCCCCTTTCTCATCTCTCCCTTTCTCTCCTCTCCCTTTCTCTCCTCTCCCTTTCTCACCTCTCCCTTTCTCTCCTCTCCCTTTCTCATCTCTCCCTTTCTCTCCTCTCCCTTTCTCACCTCTCCCTTTCCTTTCCTCTCCTCTCCCTTTCTCACCTCTCCCTTTCTCTCCTCTCCCTTTCTCACCTCTCCCTTTCTCTCCTCTTCTCCCCTCTCCCTTTCTCTCCTCTCCCTTTCCTCTCCTCACCTCTCCCTTTCCTCTCCTCACCTCTCCCTTTCCTCTCCTCACCTCTCCTTTTCCTCTCCTCACCTCTCCCTTTCTCCCCTCTCCATTTCTCTCCTCTCCCTTTCTCCCCTCTCCATTTCTCTCCTCTCCCTTTCTCTCCCCTTCCTCTCTTCACCTCTCCCTTTCTCTCCTCTCCCTTTCTCCCCTCTCCCTTTCTCTCCTCTCCCTTTCCTCTCCCTTTCTCTTCTCTCCTCTCCCTTTCTCCTCTCGCTTCCTCTCCTCTCCCTTTCTATCCTATCCCATCCTCTCCCTTCCTCTCCTCTCTCCCTTTCTCTCCTCTCCCTTTCTCTCCTATCCTCTCTCTTTCCGTTCCTCTCCTTTCTCTCCTCTCTCTTTCTGTTCCTCTCCTCTCTCCCTTTCTCTCCTCTCCCTCTCCTCTCCTCTCCCTTTCCTTTCCTCTCCTCTCCCTTTCTCTCCTCTCCCGTTCTCCCCTCTCCCTTTCTCTCCTCTTCTCACCTCTCCCTTTCTCACCTCTCCCTTTCTCTCCTCTTCGCCCCTCTACCTTTCTCTCCTCTCCATTTCTCTCCTCTTCTACCCTCTCCATTTCTCTTCTCTCCATTTCTCTCCTCACCTCTCCCTTTCTCTACTCTCCCTCCTCTCCCTTTCTCTCCTCTCCCTTTTCTCTCCTCTCCCTTTCTCTCCTCTCCCTTTCTCACCTTTCCCTTTCTCTCCTCTCCCTTCCTCTCCTCTTCTCCCCCTTTCCTCTCCTCCCCCTTTCCTCTCCCTTTCTCTCCTCTCCCTTTCTCTCCTCTCCTCTCCCTTTCTCAACTTTCCCTTTCTCTCCTCTCCCTTCCTCTCCTCTCCCTTTCCTCCCCTCTTAGAGACAGACAGGATGAACGATGCTATAGACCTCAACATGTCTTTCTATTGAGCTACGTTAGCCATTAGCATCACACAAGACAACATGTCTTTCTATTGAGCTACGTTAGCCATTAGCATCACACAAGACAACATGTCTTTCTGTTGAGCTACGTTAGCTACGTTAGCCATTAGCATCACACAAGACAACATGTCTTTCTGTTGAGCTACGTTAGCCATTAGCATCACACAAGACAACATGTCTTAATCCACGGTGTTAGCAGAGGCAGGTTATTTAAAAAGATGCTACGATGTCATGTATAGTCTCTCTCCTCTCTGTTGTCATGGGAAACGTATGTTCACATCGACCAAAGCAAAGGAAATAGATAATAAACAATTAAAACGAACAGTAAACATTACACTCATTACACTCTATATCTTATTAAGAACAAATTCTTATTTTCAATGACGGCCTAGGAACAGTGGGTTAACTGGTCTAGGAACAGTGGGTTAACTGGTCTAGGAACAGTGGGTTAACTGGTCTAGGAACAGTGGGTTAACTGGTCTAGGAACAGTGGGTTAACTGGTCTAGGAACAGTGGTTTTACTGGTCTAGGAACAGTGGGTTAACTGGTCTAGGAACAGTGGGTTAACTGGTCTAGGAACAGTGGGTTAACTGGTCTAGGAACAGTGGGTTTTACTGGTCTAGGAACAGTGTGTTAACTGGTCTAGGAACAGTGTGTTAACTGGTCTAGGAACAGTGGGTTAACTGCCTGTTCAGGGGCAGAACGACAGATTTGTACCTTGTCAGCTCGGGGGTTTGAACTTGCAACCTTCCGGTTACTAGCCCAACGCTCAACGTTACTACCCCCAATGTCTATATCATGTTATGTCTATATACGGTGTTGTAACGACCTCTCTCTCCACTGTGAACTGCTTTTAAGAGTCCGCTAGACTCTTTTCACTGATTAACAGAACATGAAACTCACTCACCATTTAAACACATTGAAATAATTTCCTCTCACACTGCGTTTCTCCTCATTTAATACCCCCCCCACCCCCGCCGCCCTCCTACTCCATACACCACGTAAATTACCTGACATTATAACGGAATATCAAATTAATTATTGAATTAAACGGACCGTGTTGCGTGTATTTCGACTCCCTGGTTCAGTATTCAACAGTGGGAAATGCGCTGGAGATCGTTGGAAAGGCTTTTCACTGTGTGTGACAGAACGTCGTGTTTTATGGTCTCGGAGTACTGACCCGAGATCAGATCCTAATATACAGGCAGGCTTAGTGTGTCTACTCCCTCTCGGAGTACTGACCCGAGATCAGATCCTAATATACAGGCAGGCTTAGTGTGTCTACTCCCTCTCAGAGTACTGACCCGAGATCAGATCCTAATATACAGGCAGGCTTAGTGTGTCTACTCCCTCTCGGAGTACTGACCTAGAATCAGTCTGGCCTTTTAGAGGACAACGATACGGACAGGGAAGATCTGATCCGGGATCAGATTCTAATACTCTGAGATGCTTAAGGCTACTGATCACATAGAGGACTTAGCGATCGGTCTCTCTACTCGATGTTGTATCGTTGAAGACAGACACGGGGGGGGGGGATTAATGCTGGGAGTTCGACAGAAACGCAGTGTGAGAGGAATTTATTTCAATGTGTTTAATCCCTCTCTTCCTCTCTTGTCCTCTCCTCTTCTCTCCCCACTCCCTCTCTTCTCCCCTCTAGTCCTCTCCTCTTCTCTCCCCACTCCCTCTCTTTCCCCCTCTAGTCCTCTCCTCCCTCCCTCCCTCTCTTCCCCTCCTCTTCTCTCCTCCCTCCCTCTTCCCCCCTCTAGTCCTCTCCTCTCCCCTCCCTTCACTCTCCTCTCTTCTCCCCACCTCCCTTCCTCTCCCCACCTCCCTCTCTCTAGTCCTCTCCCTCTCCCCACCTCCCTTCCCCTTTCTCTCTCTCTAGTCCTCTCCTCTACTCACCTCTCCCCACCTCCCTCTCTCTCTTGTCCTCTCCTCTCCTCACCTCCATTCCTCTTTCTCTCTCTCTAGTCCTCTCCTCTCCCCACCTCCCTTCTTCTCTCTCTCTAGTCCTCTCCTCTCCCCACCTCCCTTCCTCTCTCTCTCTAGTCCTCTCCCCACCTCCCTTCCTCTCGCCACCTCCCTTCTTTCTCTCTCTCTCTCGTCCCTCTCCCCACCTCCCTTCCTCTCTCTCTCTAGTCCTCTCCCCACCTCCCTTCCTCTCGCCACCTCCCTTCTTTCTCTCTCTCTCTCGTCCTCTCCCCACCTCCCTTCCTCTCTCTCTAGTCCTCTCCTCTCTCCACCTCCCTTCCTCTCTCTCTCTCTAGTCCTCTCCTCTCCCACCTCCCTTCCTCTCCCTCTCTCTAGTCCTCTCCCTCTAACCACCTCCCCTCCTCTCCTCTCCCCACCTCCATTCCTCTCTCTCTAGTCCTCTCCTCTCCCCACCTCCCTTCCTTCTCTCTCTCTCTCTAGTCCTCTCCCCACCTCCCTTCCTCTCTCTCTCTCTAGTTCTCTCCTCCCCCCACCTCCCTTCCTCTCTCTCTCTAGTCCTCTCCTCTCTCCACCTCCCTTCCTCTCTCTCTCTAGTCCTCTCCTCTTCCCACCTCCCTTCCTCTCTCTCTCTCTAGTCCTCTCCCCACCTCCCTTCCTCTCTCTAGTCCCTCTCCTCTCCCCACCTCCCTCTCTCTCTCTCTCTAGTTCTCTCCTCTCCCCACCTCCCTTCCCCTCTCTCTCTCTCTCTAGTCCTCCACCTCCCTTCCTCTCTCTCTCTAGTCCTCTCTTCTCCTCTCCCCACCTCCCTTCCTCTCTCTCTCTAGTCCTCTCCTCTCCCCACCTCCCTTCCTCTCTCTCTCTAGTCCTCTCCTCTCCCCACCTCCCTTCCTCTCTCTCTAGTCCTCTCCTCTCCCCACCTCCCTTCCTCTCTCTCTAGTCCTCTTCTCTCCCCACCTCCCGTCCTCTCTCTAGTCCTCTCCTCTCCCCACCTCCCTTCCTCTCTCTAGTCCTCTCCTCTCCCCACCTCCCTTCCTCTCTCTAGTCCTCTCCTCTCCCCACCTCCCTTCCTCTCTCTAGTCCTCTCCTCTCCCCACCTCCCGTCCTCTCTCTAGTCCTCTCCTCTCCCCACCTCCCTTCCTCTCTCTCTCTCTCTAGTCCTCTCCTCTCCCCACCTCCCTTCCTCTCTCTAGTCCTCTCCTCTCTCCACCTCCCTAGTCCTCTCCTCTGTGTGTGAATGTATGTAACAGCGGTCTCATCTTGTCATAATCACTTCCTGTTGGAAGCCTGGTTGATGTCGTCGTCAGTGACAACCAAACAAAACGGAGTGTTCTTTGAGAAGAAAAGCAGCAGCATCATCGGGGAACTGATGATAAAAACTCAAAACCCTTTGCTCTCTCTTGAACACAGAAGGAGCAGAAGATGACGTCACCTGGTCTAATTATTTACCCTGATAATTCTCTACTTTCTCTGGTCTAATTATTTACCCTGTTAATTCTCTACTTTCTCTGGTCTAATTATTTACCCTGATAATTCTCTACTTTCTCTGGTCTAATTATTTACCCTGATAATTCTCTACTTTCTCTGGTCTAATTATTTACCCTGATAATTCTCTACTTTCTCTGGTCTAATTATTTACCCTGATAATTCTCTACTTTCTCTGGTCTAATTATTTACCCTGATAATTCTCTACTTTCTCTGGTCCAACTATTTACCCTGATAATTCTCTACTTTCTCTGGTCCAACTATTTACCCTGATAATTCTCTACTTTCTCTGGTCTAATTATTTACCCTGATAATTCTCTACTTTCTCTGGTCTAATTATTTACCCTGATAATTCTCTACTTTCTCTGGTCTAATTATTTACCCTGATAATTCTCTACTTTCTCTGGTCTAATTATTTACCCTGATAATTCTCTACTTTCTCTGGTCTAATTTTAATCCCTGATAATTCTCTACTTTCTCTGGTCTAATTATTTACCCTGATAATTCTCTACTTTCTCTGGTCTAATTTTAATCCCTGATAATTCTCTACTTTCTCTGGTCTAATTATTTACCCTGATAATTCTCTACTTTCTCTGGTCTAATTTTAATCCCTGATAATTCTCTACTTTCTCTGGTCTAATTATTTACCCTGATAATTCTCTACTTTCTCTGGTCTAATTTTAATCCCTGATAATTCTCTACTTTCTCTGGTCTAATTATTTACCCTGATAATTCTCTACTTTCTCTGGTCTAATTATTTACCCTGATAATTCTCTACTTTCTCTGGTCTAATTTTAATCCCTGATAATTCTCTACTTTCTCTGGTCTAATTTTAATCCCTGATAATTCTCTACTTTCTCTGGTCTAATTATTCTCCCTGACAGTTCTCTACTTTCTCTGGTCTAATTATTTACCCTGATAATTCTCTACTTTCTCTGGTCTAATTATTTACCCTGATAATTCTCTACTTTCTCTGGTCTAATTATTTACCCTGATAATTCTCTACTTTCTCTGGTCTAATTTTAATCCCTGATAATTCTCTACTTTCTCTGGTCTAATTATTTACCCTGATAATTCTCTACTTTCTCTGGTCTAATTTTAATCCCTGATAATTCTCTACTTTCTCTGGTCTAATTATTTACCCTGATAATTCTCTACTTTCTCTGGTCTAATTATTTACCCTGATAATTCTCTACTTTCTCTGGTCTAATTTTAATCCCTGATAATTCTCTACTTTCTCTGGTCTAATTATTTACCCTGATAATTCTCTACTTTCTCTGGTCTAATTTTAATCCCTGATAATTCTCTACTTTCTCTGGTCTGATTATCCTCGCTGATATATTTATTCTCCCCCCGCTCTCTCCTTCTCCCTCCCTCCCCCCTCTCTCTCCTTCTCCCTCCCTCTCTCTCCTTCTCCCTCCCTCTCTCTCCTTCTCCCTCCCTCCCCCCGCTCTCTCCTTCTCCCTCTCTCCTCCCTCCCTCCCTCCTCTCTCTCTCCTTCTCCCTCCCTCCCTCCATCCCCCCGCTCTCTCCTTCTCCCTCACTCCCCCTTCCTCTCTCTCCAGACCTGAATAGAAGGTATAATGTAGAGGCCTGGTTAGGTGGTTAGGTAACATGATGATGTGTTGTGTTAATTAGTTAGGTAATGAAGGGCTGTGTAGCTCAACAGGGCCACAGATACGGCCTGCTAGGGGGAACAGGGCCACACACACGGTCTGCTGGGGGGAACAGGGCCACACACACGGCCTGCTGGGGGAACAGGGCCACACACACGGCCTGCTGGGGGGAACAGGGCCACACACACGGCCTGCTGGGGGGAACAGGGCCACACATACGGCCTGCTGGGGGGAACAGGGCCACACACACGGCCTGCTGGGGGGAACAGGGCCACACATACGGCCTGCTGGGGGGAACAGGGCCACACATACGGACTGCTGGGGAACAGGGCCCACATGCGGCCTGCTGGGGGGAACAGGGCCACACATACGGCCTGCTGGGGGGAACAGGGCCACACATACGGCCTGCTGGGGGAACAGGGCCACACATACGGCCTGCTGGGGGAACAGGGCCACACACACGGCCTGCTGGGGGAACAGGGCCACACATACGGCCTGCTGGGGGGAACAGGGCCACACATACGGACTGCTGGGGGAACAGGGCCACACATGCGGCCTGCTGGGGGGAACAGGGCCACACATACGGCCTGCTGGGGGGGAACAGGGCCACACATACGGACTGCTGGGGGGAACAGGGCCACACATACGGCCTGCTGGGGGGAACAGGGCCACACACGGCATGCTGGGGGGAACAGGGCCACACATACGGCCTGCTGGGGGAACAGGGCCACACACACGGTCTGCTGGGGGAACAGGGCCACACATACGGCCTGCTGGGGGAACAGGGCCACACACACGGCCTGCTGGGGGAACAGGGCCACACATACGGCCTGCTGGGGGGAACAGGGCCACACACACGGCCTGCTGGGGGGAACAGGGCCACACACACGGCCTGCTGGGGGGAACAGGGCCACACACACGGCCTGCTGGGGGGAACAGGGCCACACATACGGCCTGCTGGGGGGAACAGGGCCACACACACGGCCTGCTGGGGGGAACAGGGCCACACACACGATCTGCTGGGGGGAACAGGGCCACACATAGGGCCCAGGGCGACAATGAAAGGAGACTTTACTGTCAACGCCTTGGCAGAGTCTTCCTCAAGGACCCCGGCCTCCAAAAAGGCCCTCAGGAGAGGAAAGGAAACATCTGGCACATGAAGCCCACGTTCCCCCGTCCCAATTTACTGGGAGAACGGAACCAAAAGATGAAGTGATGCCTGGCAACTAGAACACGGTTCTCCTCCTGTGTGGGACATCTCTTTGTGCTCCGACTCTCTAATTACTCCCCATGAGATCCTGGGTATGCAGGCCATACACACACACACACACACACACACACACACACACACACACACACACACACACACACACACACACACACACACACACACACACACACACACACACACACACACACACACACTCTCTGATCCAGAACCAACAGAACCATGTTACTGCTGTCTCTCTGGTCCAGAACCAACAGAACCATGTTACTGCCATCTCTCTGATCCAGAACCAACAGAACCATGTTACTGCCATCTCTCTGATCCAGAACCAACAGAACCAACAGAACCATGTTACTGCTGTCTCTCTGATCCAGAACCAACAGAACCATGTTACTGCTGTCTCTCTGATCCAGAACCAACAGAACAATGTTACTGCTGTCTCTCTGATCCAGAACCAACAGAACCATGTTACTGCCATCTCTCTGATCCAGAACCAACAGAACCAACAGAACCATGTTACTGCTGTCTCTCTGATCCAGAACCAACAGAACCATGTTACTGCTGTCTCTCTGATCCAGAACCAACAGAACCATGTTACTGCTGTCTCTCTGATCCAGAACCAACAGAACCATGTTACTGCCGTCTCTCTGATCCAGAACCAACAGAACCATGTTACTGCCGTCTCTCTGATCCAGAACCAACAGAACCATGTTACTGCCGTCTCTCTGATCCAGAACCAACAGAACCATGTTACTGCCGTCTCTCTGATACAGAACCAATAGAACCATGTTACTGCCGTCTCTCTGATCCAGAACCAACAGAACCATGTTACTGCTGTCTCTCTGATCCAGAACCAACAGAACCATGTGACTGCCGTCTCTCTGATCCAGAACCAACAGAACCATGTGACTGCCGTCTCTCTGATCCAGAACCAACAGAACCATGTTACTGCTGTCTCTCTGATCCAGAACCAATAGAACCATGTTACTGCTGTCTCTCTGATCCAGAACCAACATAACCATGTTACTGCCGTCTCTCTGATACAGAACCAATAGAACCATGTTACTGCCGTCTCTCTGATCCAGAACCAACAGAACCATGTTACTGCCGTCTCTCTGATCCAGAACCAACAGAACCATGTTACTGCTGTCTCTCTGACCCAGAACCAACAGAACCATGTTACTGCTGTCTCTCTGATCCAGAACCAACATAACCATGTTACTGCTGTCTCTCTGATCCAGAACCAACAGAACCATGTTACTGCCGTCTCTCTGATCCAGAACCAACAGAACCATGTTACTGCCGTCTCTCTGATCCAGAACCAACAGAACCATGTTACTGCCGTCTCTCTGATCCAGAACCAACAGAACCATGTTACTGCTGTCTCTCTGATCCAGAACCAACAGAACCATGTTACTACTGTCTCTCTGATCCAGAACCAACAGAACCATGTTACTGCCGTCTCTCTGATCCAGAACCAACAGAACCATGTTACTGCCGTCTCTCTGATCCAGAACCAACAGAACCATGTTACTGCCATCTCTCTGATCCAGAACCAACAGAACCATGTTACTGCCGTCTCTCTGATCCAGAACCAACAGAACCATGTTACTGCCGTCTCTCTGATCCAGAACCAACAGAACCATGTTACTGCTGTCTCTCTGATCCAGAACCAACATAACCATGTTACTGCCGTCTCTCTGATCCATAACCAACAGAACCATGTTACTGCTGTCTCTCTGATCCAGAACCAACAGAACCATGTTACTGCCGTCTCTCTGATCCAGAACCAATAGAACCATGTTACTGCCGTCTCTCTGATCCAGAACCAATAGAACCATGTTACTGCCGTCTCTGATCCAGAACCAACAGAACCATGTTACTACTGTCTCTCTGGTCCAGAACCAACAGAACCATGTTACTGCTGTCTCTCTGATCCAGAACCAATAGAACCATGTTACTGCTGTCTCTCTGATCCAGAACCAACAGAACCATGTTACTGCCGTCTCTCTGATCCAAAACCAACAGAACCATGTTACTGCCGTCTCTCTGATCCAGAACCAACAGAACCATGTTACTGCCGTCTCTCTGATCCAAAACCAACAGAACCATGTTACTACTGTCTCTCGGATCCAGAACCAACAGAACCATGTTACTGCTGTCTCTCTGATCCAGAACCAACAGAACCAACAGAACCATGTTACTACTGTCTCTCGGATCCAGAACCAACAGAACCATGTTACTGCTGTCTCTCTGATCCAGAACCAACAGAACCAACAGAACCATGTTACTACTGTCTCTCTGATCCAGAACCAACAGAACCATGTTACTACTGTCTCTCTGGTCCAGAACCAACAGAACCATGTTACTGCTGTCTCTCTGATCCAAAACCAACAGAACCATGTTACTGCCGTCTCTCTGATCCAGAACCAACAGAACCATGTTACTGCTGTCTCTCTGATCCAGAACCAACAGAACCAACAGGACCATGTTACTGCTGTCTCTCTCTGATCCAGAACCAACAGAACCATGTTACTGCTGTCTCTATTATCCAGAACCAACAGAACCATGTTACTGCCGTCTCTCTGATCCAGAACCAACAGAACCATGTTACTGCTGTCTCTCTGATCCAGAACCAACAGAACCATGTTACTGCTGTCTCTCTGACCCAGAACCAACAGAACCATGTTACTGCTGTCTCTCTGATCCAGAACCAACATAACCATGTTACTGCTGTCTCTCTGATCCAGAACCAACAGAACCATGTTACTGCCGTCTCTCTGATCCAGAACCAACAGAACCATGTTACTGCCGTCTCTCTGATCCAGAACCAACAGAACCATGTTACTGCTGTCTCTCTGATCCAGAACCAACAGAACCATGTTACTGCTGTCTCTCTGATCCAGAACCAACAGAACCATGTTACTACTGTCTCTCTGATCCAGAACCAACAGAACCATGTTACTGCCGTCTCTCTGATCCAGAACCAACAGAACCATGTTACTGCCGTCTCTCTGATCCAGAACCAACAGAACCATGTTACTGCTGTCTCTCTGATCCAGAACCAACAGAACCATGTTACTGCCGTCTCTCTGATCCAGAACCAACAGAACCATGTTACTGCCGTCTCTCTGATCCAGAACCAACAGAACCATGTTACTGCTGTCTCTCTGATCCAGAACCAACATAACCATGTTACTGCCGTCTCTCTGATCCAGAACCAACAGAACCATGTTACTGCTGTCTCTCTGATCCAGAACCAACAGAACCATGTTACTGCCGTCTCTCTGATCCAGAACCAATAGAACCATGTTACTGCCGTCTCTCTGATCCAGAACCAATAGAACCATGTTACTGCCGTCTCTGATCCAGAACCAACAGAACCATGTTACTACTGTCTCTCTGGTCCAGAACCAACAGAACCATGTTACTGCTGTCTCTCTGATCCAGAACCAATAGAACCATGTTACTGCTGTCTCTCTGATCCAGAACCAACAGAACCATGTTACTGCCGTCTCTCTCTGATCCAGAACCAACAGAACCATGTTACTGCCGTCTCTCTGATCCAAAACCAACAGAACCATGTTACTACTGTCTCTCGGATCCAGAACCAACAGAACCATGTTACTGCTGTCTCTCTGATCCAGAACCAACAGAACCAACAGAACCATGTTACTACTGTCTCTCTGATCCAGAACCAACAGAACCATGTTACTACTGTCTCTCTGGTCCAGAACCAACAGAACCATGTTACTGCTGTCTCTCTGATCCAAAACCAACAGAACCATGTTACTGCCGTCTCTCTGATCCAGAACCAACAGAACCATGTTACTGCTGTCTCTCTGATCCAGAACCAACAGAACCAACAGGACCATGTTACTGCTGTCTCTCTCTGATCCAGAACCAACAGAACCATGTTACTGCTGTCTCTCTGATCCAGAACCAACAGAACCATGTTACTGCCGTCTCTCTGATCCAGAACCAACAGAACCATGTTACTGCTGTCTCTCTGGTCTAGAACCAACAGAACCATGTTAATGCCGTCTCTCTGATCCAGAACCAACAGAACCATGTTACTGCCGTCTCTCTGATCCAGAACCAACAGAACCATGTTACTGCCGTCTCTCTGATCCAGAACCAACAGAACCAACAGAACCATGTTACTGCTGTCTCTCTGATCCAGAACCAACATAACCATGTTACTGCTGTCTCTCTGGTCTAGAACCAACAGAACCATGTTACTGCCGTCTCTCTGATCCAGAACCAACAGAACCATGTTACTGCCGTCTCTCTGATCCAGAACCAACAGAACCAACAGAACCATGTTACTGCTGTCTCTCTGATCCAGAACCAACAGAACCATGTTACTGCCGTCTCTCTGATCCAGAACCAACATAACCATGTTACTGCCATCTCTCTGATCCAGAACCAACAGAACCATGTTATTGCTGTCTCTCTGATCCAGAACCATGTTACTGCTGTCTCTCTGATCCAGAACCATGTTACTGCCGTCTCTCTCTGATCCAGAACCAATAGAACCATGTTACTGCTGTCTCTCTGATCCAGAACCAACAGAACCATGTTACTGCTGTCTCTCTGATCCAGAACCAACAGAACCATGTTACTGCCGTCTCTCTGATCCAGAACCAACAGAACCATGTTACTGCTGTCTCTCTGATCCAGAACCAACAGAACCATGTTACTGCCGTCTCTCTGATCCAGAACCATGTTACTGCTGTCTCTCTGACCCAGAACCAACAGAACCATGTTACTGCTGTCTCTCTGATCCAGAACCAACAGAACCATGTTACTGCCGTCTCTCTGATCCAGAACCAACAGAACCATGTTACGGTATAAGATAAGAGTTCTGCAGGTAAAGTCCAACCACCCTATGGGCTAACATAACCAGAAAGACAATCCCAAGACAAGGCAGCAGAATAATTAGGAGTGTGTGTGTGTAGATGTGTGTGTGTGTGTGTGTGTGTGTGTGTGTGTGTGTGTGTGTGTGTGTGTGTGTGTGTGTGTGTGTGTGTGTACATAGATGTGCTTGTTAAAAAGCAGACACAGCATATTTTCAGAAACATGGTTCCAAACAGACCGGTGGAACAGCAGGAGGACCAAATATCAGGTCTGACAGCAGATGTCATTGCCGTGGCGACAAGTGGAAAACAGAACAATGAGAGAAACCCATCAGCCAACGAATCTCCTTTAATAAGATATTATAAATTAGCTATCTGCTGGGAGAGGGTAGGAAGGAGACGGGAAAGGGGAGGGGGTAGAAGAGGGAGGAGAGAGGAGAAGAGGAGGGGAGAGGATGAGAGAGGAGGAAAGGACAGGAGCAGAGAGGATGGGAGAAGAGAGGAAAGGAGAGGAGAGGAAAGGAGGACAGGAGAAGAGAGGAAGGGAGAGGAGAAGAGAGGAAAGGAGAGGAGAAGAAAGGAAGGGAGAGGAAAGGAGAGGAGGAAGGGAGAAGAGAGGAAGGGAGAGGAGAAGAGAGGAAGGGAGAGGAGAAGAGGACAGGAGAAGAGAGGAAGGGAGAGGGGGACGGGAGAAGAGAGGAAGGGAGAGGAGAAGAGAGGAAAGGAGAGGAAGGGAGAGGAAGGGAGAGGAAAGGAGAGGAAGGGAGAGGAGAAGAGAGGAAGGGAGAGGAGAAGAGAGGAAGGGAGAGGAGAAGAGAGGAAGGGAGAGGAGAAGAGAGGAAAGGAGAGGAAGGGAGAGGAGAAGAGAGGAAGGAGAGGAAAGGAGAGGAAGGGAGAGGAGAAGAGAGGAAGGGAGAGGAGAAGAGAGGAAAGGAGAGGAGGACAGGAGAAGAGAGGAAGGGAGAGGAGGACAGGAGAAGAGAGGAAGGGAGAGGAGGAAGGGAAATGAGAGGAAGGGAAAGGAGAAGAGAGGAAAGGAGAGGAAGGGAGAGGAGAAGAGAGGAAAGGAGAGGAAGGGAGAGGAGAAGAGAGGAAAGGAGAGGAAGGAAGAGGAGAAGAAAGGAAAGGAGAGGATGGGTTTGAAGCCATCAGCACAGCGAGACAAGCCTGGTAGGGTAGCCTGAAACAATGGATAGAGAGAGAGGAGAGCGCTTTTGAGGGGGAGAGAGAGACAGAGAGGGATGGAGAGAGAAAGAGAGAGAAGGGGGGAGAGAGAAAAAGGGAGAGAGGCTTGTTTATTTGACTTCCTTTAACAAAGGAAACGTCCCACGACAATAAAGTCCCTTTGAATGAAATAGAACAGAGAGACATAGAGAGAGTGGAGACAAAGAGAGAAGGAGAGAGAGACAGAGAGAGAAGGAGGGATGGAGGGAGAGGCCCAGAGGGAGAGAAGGAGGGATGGAGGGAGGGAGGGAGAGAGGGAGGGAGGGAGAGAGGGAGGGAGGGAGAGGAGGGATGGAGGGAGGGGAGAGGCCCAGAGGGAGAGAAGGAGGGAGAGAGAGAGGGAGAGAGAGAAGGAAGCATGGAGGGAGGGAGAGAGAGACAGAGAGAGAAGGAGGGATGGAGGGAGAGGCCCAGAGGGAGAGATGGAGGGAGGGAGAGAGAGAAGGAGGGATGGAGGGAGAGGGAAGGGGGAGAGAAGGAGGGATGGAGGGAGGGAGTGAGAGAGCGAGAAGGAGGGATGGAGGGAGAGGCCTAGAGGGAGAGAAGGAAGGATAGAGGGAGGGAGAGAGAGAGAGAGAAGGAGGGATGGAGGGAGAGGCCCAGAGGGAGAGAAGGAGGGATGGAGGGAGAGAGAGGCCCAGAGGGAGAGAAGGAGGGATGGAGGGAGAGAGGCCCTAGAGGGAGAGAAGGAGGGATGGAGGGAGAGAGAGGCCTAGAGGGAGAGAAGGAGGGATGGAGGGAGAGAGAGAGAGAGGCCCAGAGGGAGAGAAGGAGGGATGGAGGGAGAGAAGGAGGGATGGAGGGAAAGAGAGGCCTAGAGGGAGAGAAGGAGGGATGGAGGGAGAGAGAGAGAGGCCCAGAGGGAGAGAAGGAGGGAGAGAGAGGCCTAGAGGGAGAGAAGGAGGGATGGAGGGAGAGAGAGGCCTAGAGGGGAGAGAAGGAGGGATGGAGGGAGAGAGAGAGAGGCCCAGAGGGAGAGAAGGAGGGATGGAGGGGAGAGAAGGAGGGATGGAGGGAAAGAGAGGCCTAGAGGGAGAGAAGGAGGGATGGAGGGAGAGAGAGAGGCCCAGAGGGAGAGAAGGAGGGATGGAGGGAGAGAGAGAGGCCTAGAGGGAGAGAAGGAGGAATGGAGGGAGAGAGAGAGAGGCCCAGAGGGAGAGAAGGAGGGATGGAGGGAGAGAAGGAGGGATGGAGGGAAAGAAGGAGATAAGGAGGGAGAAAGAGATAAGGAGGAAAGGAAGACAAGAGAGAGAAATCTGACTGTTGTAAAGTTGTAAACACATCTCCTGATGAAGGCCAAGATCTACCAGTAGTAGACAACACTGTCAGTTGTTAGGGTCCTAGTAGACAACACTGTCAGTTGTTAGGGTCCTAGTAGACAACACTGTCAGTTGTTAGGGTCCTAGTAGACAACACTGTCAGTTGTTAGGGTCCTAGTAGACAACACTGTCAGTTGTTAGGGTCCTAGTAGACAACACTGTCAGTTGTTAGGGTCCTAGCAGACAACACTGTCAGTTGTTAGGGTCCTAGTAGACAACACTGTCAGTTGTTAGGGTCCTAGTAGACAACACTGTCAGTTGTTAAGGTCCTAGTAGACAACACTGTCAGTTGTTAGGGTCCTAGTAGACAACACTGTCAGTTGTTAGGGTCCTAGTAGACACCACTGTCAGTTGTTAGGGTCCTAGTAGACAACACTGTCAGTTGTTAGGGTCCTAGTAGACAACACTGTCAGTTGTTAGGGTCCTAGTAGACAACACTGTCAGTTGTTAGGGTCCTAGTAGACAACACTGTCAGTTGTTAGGGTCCTATTGCACAGAGACAGGGTCTACCAGTAGTAGACAACACTGTCAGTTGTTAGGGTCCTATTGCACAGAGACAGGGTCTACCAGTAGTAGACAACAACCCACCCACCCACCCACCGTCTCCCATCCAAGTGCTAATGAGGGTAGAAACACTGTACAGCAGGTCAATTAATGAATGAATGAATTTCTGTCTCTCATGTAGTTTGTCTTTGGTGTGATGGAGAGCAAATTAGCCAAAGCTAAAATTATCTCTGTCTTTGTATATCTTGGTCTCTTTCTTCACTCTGTCTCTCTCTGGGTCTGTCCCCTCTCTCTCTGTCCTCCATCCTCCTCTCTCCCTCTCCTCTCTCTCCATCTCTCTGTCCTCCCCTCTCTCTCTCTCTCTCTGTCCTTCTCTCTCTCTCTGTCCTCCTCTCTCTCTCTCTCTCTCTCCATCCTCCTCTCTCTCGCTCTCTGTCCTCCTCTCTCTCTCTCTCTTCATCCTCCTCTCTCGCTCTCTCTCTGTCCTCCTCTCTCTCTCTCTCTCCATCCTCCTCTCTCTCGCTCTCTCTCTGTCCTCCTCTCTCTCCCTCTTTAGTGCTGACCGGTGCAGAGAGAAACTGTCCAATTAGTTTGATAATTGTTCCCCCAGCCAGACCCTAACACCACACCTGTAATCAAGCTGTTGAAATCATTACCTGTGACTTCATCACGCTAGAAAGAGCATGGTAGAAGCCTCAAAGGAGGAGAGGAAGAGGAGTAGGAGGAGGGGGATAAGAGAGGGGGGGTAATTGACCAATAATTAGGGGTGCGTTGCTGCAAAAAATAATAAACACGACCCATGGTAAAAACTGTGTTATTCTGCTTCAGTGAACCAATGAAGGAAGAGGAAGGATATCAACAAGGAAGGACTGAGAGGAAGGAAGAGAAAGGATATCAACAAGGAAGGACAGAGAGGAAGGATATCAACAAGGAAGGACAGAGAGGAAGGATATCAACAAGGAAGGACAGAGAGGAAGGATATCAACAAGGAAGGACAGAGAGGAAGGACTGAGAGGAAGGATATCAACAAGGAAGGACTGAGAGGAAGGATATCAACAAGGAAGGACAGAGAGGAAGGATATCAACAAGGAAGGACTGAGAGGAAGGATACCAACAAGGAAGGACAGAGAGGAAGGACTGAGAGGAAGGATACCAACAAGGAAGGACAGAGAGGAAGGATATCAACAAGGAAGGACAGAGAGGAAGGATATCAACAAGGAAGGACTGAGAGGAAGGATATCAACAAGGAAGGACAGAGAGGAAGGATATCAACAAGGAAGGACAGAGAGGAAGGATATCAACAAGGAAGGACTGAGAGGAAGGATATCAACAAGGAAGGACTGAGAGGAAGGATATCAACAAGGAAGGACAGAGAGGAAGGATATCAACAAGGAAGGACTGAGAGGAAGGATATCAACAAGGAAGGACTGAGAGGAAGGATATCAACAAGGAAGGACAGAGAGGAAGGATATCAACAAGGAAGGACAGAGATGAAGGATATCAACAACGAAGGACAGAGAGGAAGGATATCAACAAGGAATCACAAGAGGAAGGATATCAACAATGAAGGACTGAGAGGAAGGACTTAGAGGAAGGATATCAACAAGGAAGGACAGAGAGGAAGGATATCAACAAGGAAGGACAGAGAGGAAGGATATCAACAAGGAAGGACTGAGAGGAAGGACTGAGAGGAAGGATATCAACAAGGAAGGACTGAGAGGAAGGATATCAACAAGGAAGGACAGAGAGGAAGGATATCAACAAGGAAGGACAGAGAGGAAGGATATCAACAAGGAAGGACAGAGAGGAAGGACTGAGAGGAAGGATATCAACAAGGAAGGACTGAGAGGAAGGACTGAGAGGAAGGACTGAGAGGAAGGATATCAACAAGGAAGGACTGAGAGGAAGGACTGAGAGGAAGGATATCAACAAGGAAGGACTGAGAGGAAGGACTGAGAGGAAGGACTGAGAGGAAGGACTGAGGAAGGACTGAGAGGAAGGATATCAACAAGGAAGGACAGAGAGGAAGGATATCAACAAGGAAGGACTGAGAGGAAGGACTGAGAGGAAGGACTGAGGAAGGACTGAGAGGAAGGATATCAACAAGGAAGGACTGAGAGGAAGGACTGAGAGGAAGGACTGAGAGGAAGGATACCAACAAGGAAGGACTGAGAGGAAGGATACCAACAAGGAAGGACTGAGAGGAAGGACTGAGGAAGGACTGAGAGGAAGGATATCAACAAGGAAGGACAGAGAGGAAGGATATCAACAAGGAAGGATTGAGAGGAAGGATACCAACAAGGAAGGACTGAGAGGAAGGACTGAGAGGAAGGATACCAACAAGGAAGGACTGAGAGGAAGGACTGAGAGGAAGGACTGAGAGGAAGGACTGAGAGGAAGGATATCAACAAGGAAGGACTGAGAGGAAGGATACCAACAAGGAAGGACTGAGAGGAAGGATACCAACAAGGAAGGACTGAGAGGAAGGACTGAGAGGAAGGATATCAAAAAGGAAGGACTGAGAGGAAGGATATCAACAAGGAAGGATTGAGAGGAAGGATACCAACAAGGAAGGACTGAGAGGAAGGATACCAACAAGGAAGGACTGAGAGGAAGGACTGAGAGGAAGGATACCAACAAGGAAGGACTGAGAGGAAGGATACCAACAAGGAAGGACTGAGAGGAAGGACTGAGAGGAAGGATATCAACAAGGAAGGACTGAGAGGAAGGATACCAACAAGGAAGGACTGAGAGGAAGGATACCAACAAGGAAGGAGTGAGAGGAAGGACAGAGAGGAAGGATATCAAAAAGGAAGGACTGAGAGGAAGGATACCAACAAGGAAGGACTGAGAGGAAGGATACCAACAAGGAAGGACTGAGAGGAAGGACTGAGAGGAAGGACTGAGAGGAAGGATATCACCAAGGAAGGACTGAGAGGAAGGATATCAACAAGGAAGGACTGAGAGGAAGGATACCAACAAGGAAGGACAGA
Source organism: Oncorhynchus masou masou (assembly GCF_036934945.1). NCBI lineage: Eukaryota > Metazoa > Chordata > Actinopteri > Salmoniformes > Salmonidae > Oncorhynchus > Oncorhynchus masou. The sequence continues at coordinate 35,453 of NW_027009111.1, read as the reverse complement.
GAGGAAGGATATCAACAAGGAAGGACTGAGAGGAAGGATATCAACAAGGAAGGACTGAGAGGAAGGATATCAACAAGGAAGGACAGAGAGGAAGGATATCAACAAGGAAGGACAGAGAGGAAGGATATCAACAAGGAAGGACAGAGAGGAAGGATATCAACAAGGAAGGACTGAGAGGAAGGATATCAACAAGGAAGGACAGAGAGGAAGGATATCAACAAGGAAGGACAGAGAGGAAGGATATCAACAAGGAAGGACTGAGAGGAAGGATATCAACAAGGAAGGACAGAGAGGAAGGATATCAACAAGGAAGGACTGAGAGGAAGGATATCAACAAGGAAGGACAGAGAGGAAGGATATCAACAAGGAAGGACTGAGAGGAAGGATATCAACAAGGAAGGACAGAGAGGAAGGATATCAACAAGGAAGGACTGAGAGGAAGGATTTCAACAAGGAAGGACTGAGAGGAAGGATATCAACAAGGAAGGACAGAGAGGAAGGATATCAACAAGGAAGGACTGAGAGGAAGGATATCAACAAGGAAGGACAGAGAGGAAGGATACCAACAAGGAAGGACTGAGAGGAAGGATATCAACAAGGAAGGACTGAGAGGAAGGATATCAACAAGGAAGGACTGAGAGGAAGGATATCAACAAGGAAGGACTGAGAGGAAGGATATCAACAAGGAAGGACTGAGAGGAAGGATATCAACAAGGAAGGACAGAGAGGAAGGATATCAACAAGGAAGGACAGAGAGGAAGGATACCAACAAGGAAGGAGTGAGAGGAAGGACAGAGAGGAAGGATATCAACAAGGAAGGACTGAGAGGAAGGACTGAGAGGAAGGACTGAGAGGAAGGATATCAACAAGGAAGGACTGAGAGGAAGGATACCAACAAGGAAGGACTGAGAGGAAGGATACCAACAAGGAAGGACTGAGAGGAAGGATATCACCAAGGAAGGACTGAGAGGAAGGACTGAGAGGAAGGATATCAACAAGGAAGGACTGAGAGGAAGGATATCAACAAGGAAGGACTGAGAGGAAGGATATCAACAAGGAAGGACAGAGAGGAAGGATATCAACAAGGAAGGACAGAGAGGAAGGATATCAACAAGGAAGGACAGAGAGGAAGGATATCAACAAGGAAGGACTGGGAGGAAGAACATCAACAAGGAAGGACAGAGAGGAAGGATATCAACAAGGAAGGACTGAATGAATAGGAATTAGACAGACAGTACCATCAGATATATGGAAACAGACATGAACACATGGAAAGCCAACTCGGAAGAAGTTTGACAGGGTTTTCATGTCATAGTCTCTTCTAGCACTGGGTCTTGTCCCCAACGGCCCCCTACTCCCTATATAGTGCACTACTTAGAATATGTCCCCAACGGCCCGCTACTCCCTATATAGTGCACTACTTAGAATATGTCCCCAACGGCCCCCTACTCCCTATATAGTGCACTACTTAGAATATGTCCCCAACGGCCCCCTACTCCCTATATAGTGCACTACTTAGAATATGTCCCCAACGGCCCCCTACTCCCTATATAGTGCACTACTTAGAATATGTCCCCAATGGCCCCCTACTCCTATATAGTGCACTACTTAGAATATGTCCCCAACGGCCCCCTACTCCCTATATAGTGCACTACTTAGAATATGTCCCCAACGGCCCCCTACTCCCTATATAGTGCACTACTTAGAATATGTCCCCAACGGCCCCCTACTCCCTATATAGTGCACTACTTACGATGTGTCCTGAATGGCCCCCTACTCCCTATATAGTGCGCTACTTACGATGTGTCCTGAATGGCCCCCTACTCCCTATATAGTGCGCTACTTACGATGTGTCCTCAACGGCCCCCTACTCCCTACAGTGCACTACTTTTGAGCTGGTAGGGTTGGACAGTCCATAACAGATATCTCTCTCTCTCTGCCACTAGGATCCTGTCTGATACAGAACACAGTGTGTTAGCAGACATCAGGCTGCTGTGTGTGCGTGACCTATAACCTTTATCAGTCCAGCTCTGTCCTCCTCTCTCTCCGAGCCACCGCTGCCAGGTCAGAGTGCAGAGCAGACTGCAAGCTGTCAGGCTGCTTGTTACTGAGCAACACAACTACACTACTGACATCAACAGGCTGCTTGTTACTGAGCAACACAACTACTGACATCATCAGGCTGCTTGTTACTGAGCAACACAACTACTGACATCACCAGGCTGCTTGTTACTGAGCAACACAACTACTGACATCATCAGGCTGCTTGTTACTGAGCAACACAACTACTGACATCATCAGGCTGCTTGTTACTGAGCAACACAACTACTGACATCACCAGGCTGCTTGTTACTGAGCAACACAACTACTGACATCACCAGGCTGCTTGTTACTGAGCAACACAACTACTGACATCATCAGGCTGCTTGTTACTGAGCAACACAACTACTGACATCAACAGGCTGCTTGTTACTGAGCAACACAACTACTGACATCACCAGGCTGCTTGTTACTGAGCAACACAACTACTGACATCACCAGGCTGCTTGTTAATGAGCAACACAACTACTGACATCACCAGGCTGCTTGTTACTGAGCAACACAACTACTGACATCATCAGGCTGCTTGTTACTGAGCAACACAACTACTGACATCACCAGGCTGCTTGTTACTGAGCAACACAACTACTGACATCACCAGGCTGCTTGTTACTGAGCAACACAACTACTGACATCATCAGGCTGCTTGTTACTGAGCAACACAACTACTGACATCAACAGGCTGCTTGTTACTGAGCAACACAACTACTGACATCAACAGGCTGCTTGTTACTGAGCAACACAACTACTGACATCACCAGGCTGCTTGTTACTGAGCAACACAACTACTGACATCAACAGGCTGCTTGTTACTGAGCAACACAACTACTGACATCAACAGGCTGCTTGTTACTGAGCAACACAACTACTGACATCACCAGGCTGCTTGTTACTGAGCAACACAACTACTGACATCACCAGGCTGCTTGTTAATGAGCAACACAACTACTGACATCATCAGGCTGCTTGTTACTAAGCAACACAACTACACTACATCATTGTAAATAAGAATTGTTGTTTACTGACTTGCCTGGTTAGATAAACGTTAAATAAAATTTTAAAAATGCGAGGTGCAAGATGACGTGTTTCTGCTCGTGACCTTAGCCAGCCAACGTCGCCATGACATGGCCAGCAAGCGTGACGGGGGATTTCTATTGGACAGGCAGTTTCTGCCCATCTTCATACCGTGCTGTCGTGGACAGGCCGTTCCCCCTGGAGACCACCTGTCACTTCCAGTTCCTATCACCACGGTGACCGAGCCGGACAGAGCCATCATGCCGGTCGGCGAGCCCGGGTTACCTGCTCTGCGCCGCTCGGCAGACTGACGGGACAGAACCGTCAGAGATGAGGAGGAGTCTCTATCTATCACCCTATTCCCTACGTAGTGCACTACTTTAGACCAGAGTGGCACCCTATTCCCTACGTAGTGCACTACTTTAGACCAGAGTGGCACCCTATTCCCTACGTAGTGCACTACTTTAGACCAGAGTGGCACCCTATTCCCTAACGTAGTGCACTACTTTAGACCAGAGTGGCACCCTATTCCCTAACGTAGTGCACTACTTTAGACCAGAGTGGCACCCTATTCCCTAACGTAGTGCACTACTTTAGACCAGAGTGGCACCCTATTCCCTACGTAGTGCACTACTTTAGACCAGAGTGGCACCCTATTCCTAACGTAGTGCACTACTTTAGACCAGAGTGGCACCCTATTCCCCTAACGTAGTGCACTACTTTAGACCAGAGTGGCACCCTATTCCCTACGTAGTGCACTACTTTAGACCAGAGTGGCACCCTATTCCCTACGTAGTGCACTACTTTAGACCAGAGTGGCACCCTATTCCCTACGTAGTGCACTACTTTAGACCAGAGTGGCACCCTATTCCTAACGTAGTGCACTACTTTAGACCAGAGTGGCACCCTATTCCCTAACGTAGTGCACTACTTTAGACCAGAGTGGCACCCTATTCCCTAACGTAGTGCACTACTTTAGACCAGAGTGGCACCCTATTCCCTAACGTAGTGCACTACTTTAGACCAGAATGGCATCCTATTCCCTACGTAGTGCACTACTTTAGACCAGAATGGCACCCCATTCCCTAACGTAGTGCACTACTTTAGACCAGAGTGGCACCCTATTCCCTAACGTAGTGCACTACTTTAGACCAGAGTGGCACCCTATTCCCTAACGTAGTGCACTACTTTAGACCAGAGTGGCACCCTATTCCCTAACGTAGTGCACTACTTTAGACCAGAGTGGCACCCTATTCCCTACGTAGTGCACTACTTTAGACCAGAGTGGCACCCTATTCCCTACGTAGTGCACTACTTTAGACCAGAGTGGCACCCTATTCCCTACGTAGTGCACTACTTTAGACCAGAGTGGCACCCTATTCCCTAACGTAGTGCACTACTTTAGACCAGAGTGGCACCCTATTCCCTAACGTAGTGCACTACTTTAGACCAGAGTGGCACCCTATTCCCTAACGTAGTGCACTACTTTAGACCAGAGTGGCACCCTATTCCCTAACGTAGTGCACTACTTTAGACCAGAATGGCATCCTATTCCCTACGTAGTGCACTACTTTAGACCAGAATGGCACCCCATTCCCTAACGTAGTGCACTACTTTAGACCAGAGTGGCACCCTATTCCCTAACGTAGTGCACTACTTTAGACCAGAGTGGCACCCTATTCCCTAACGTAGTGCACTACTTTAGACCAGAGTGGCACCCTATTCCCTAACGTAGTGCACTACTTTAGATCAGAATGGCACCCTATTCCCTAACGTAGTGCACTACTTTAGACCAGAGTGGCACCCTATTCCCTAACGTAGTGCACTACTTTAGACCAGAGTGGCACCCTATTCCCTAACGTAGTGCACTACTTTAGACCAGAGTGGCACCCTATTCCCTACGTAGTGCACTACTTTAGACCAGAGTGGCACCCTATTCCCTGACTACTTTTCTCCAGGGTCCATTGGGCTGGTAGTATTTTATTAGGATCTACAGTGAACAGGATAACATTAGGAAAGCAGTCCCAGCCTACCTTGGAGCTCCCTTCCTCCCTCCCTCTCCCCTCCCTCCCTCCCTCTCTTTCTCTCTCCCTCCTTCCTTCCCCCTCATCCTCTCTCTCCCTCCCTCCCTCCTCCCTCTCCTCCTTCACCCTCTTCCTCTCTCTCTCTTTCTCCCCTCCCTCCCCCTCCCTCCCTCCCTCCCTCCCTCCCTCCCTCTCTCCCCTCCCTCCCTCTCTCTCTCCCTCCCTCCTTCCTTCCCCCCTCTCCCTCTCTCTCCCCCTCCCTCTCTCTCTTTCTCCCTCCCTCCCCCTCCCCCTCTCTCCCTCCCTCTTACTCTT